>NC_092845.1:5915883-5924505 GCF_039878825.1 Excalfactoria chinensis
TGCCCTCAGCCAGGCCTCTCTTGGGTCTGGCCTCAGCCTGGATGCCCATCCCTGCTCTGGCCATGAAATCTTCTACGCATAACATACATGTGGCCTACTTTGGGGAAATTCCCAGTAGGTGCATCTGAACTAAAGCTGGGATGGAGATAGTGTGATTGATTGTACCCTCAGCAAAACAGCCAACTGGAATAAGATGAATGGGGCACACGATGTGTCAGAGGGAATAATCGATAAAGTCTAAAGGGATCGTGACTAGCTTAAAAATGTGAACATTTGAAATTCCTGTATGCCCAGTGCCAGTTATTGTGTCTGGGTAATTGCAGTCTCCCATTTGTACACTGTCTGAGAGAACTCACTGAGAGTAGGCCTGTGGAGAAGGACTGCCACTACTTGAAAATGACTTAAAGCATGATAGGGTATTACTGGATTGAATATTTCCTGACATAGCTGTTGCTCTACACTCTTCTGATTGCATGGGACATGTCTGATCACTTGATCTCAGAAGAGAAAGATGGACTATAGCTTCCCAAAGAGTTCATTTTTCCGTTTCTGTTTTCCTCTTTTTGGAGGGAAAGTTAAAACTGACTGAGAGTCACAAAGCTCTCTCTTTCCTCTCCCTGTTCCCTTGGTTTCTAGCCTACAGTATTGGAGAAAGGCCTTTGGTTTTGGAAACTCAATCTCTCATTTCACTTGGTTGATTAGCCTTTGTATTTTGTTGCAAAGTCTGATGTTTTGCCTTTATATTTAGTAGTCTAATTGTTTCCCCTACTGTCATGGTTTTGTGCTGTTGTTGTCAATACATGATGTAGAATATTGACAGCAACAGCACAAAACCATGACACCTACGTTGTTGCTGTGTTTTCATTCGTCTGGGCCCATCTCCCTGCATTTTCTTTCCCATCTTTCCTGGGTCTGTGGGTCTCTCCACTTCCTTCTCATGGATCTAGCCTGAACAGAGCCATAGAGTGACATTAAGGGGGAAGTTCTATACTAGGAGAGTGATGAGGTCCTGGAACAGGCTGCCCAGGGAGGTTGTGGATGCCCCTTCCATGGAGGTGATCCAGGCCAGTTTGGATGGGGCCTTGGGCACCCTGATCTAGTAAATCTGGAAGTTTGGTGGCCCTGTCAGGCAGGGGGGTTGGAACTTCATTCTCCTTGAGGTCCCTTCCATGCCAGGTCATTCTGTGATTCTGTGATGCTTGGGATTTTTCTCGGGAGCACCTCCATCTACTGTCCATCTTCTTCCCTAATTCTGATGCCAAGCACAGGTGTCCTGGACACAGAGTGTTTCCTGACAACTGTTTGTAGTCTGTGGTCATCCAAACCTAGCAGGACTTAATGAACAACTGAAGCAGAAGAACAAGAACTAGGCCGTGGCGAGGGTCATGAGTTATCACTGTGTCTGGATTGTCTTGGACTGTGTAGTTGGGAGAAGGCAACCAACCATACGTTGCACCATATACTATTTACCAAATTGTCTTATGCCACGACTGTACCTCGTGTATAAAACCTAGCTTGCACAGTAATAAATGCGTACTCAGTTGCTAACGCACATGAATTCAACTCTAACTTTCACAGTCCCTCACCCGCAGTGGTGACAGGGGTGCTCTCAGTGTGGCCTTGACTGAAGGATGCATGTCTATGGTTGCCTCCCCATCTGGCAAATATGGTAGTTACATAGTTGTGATCATTTCCATCGAAGAAAGAGACTTCTCATCTGACCATTTGAAAAAGAAGGACTCACTAATACAGAGGCACAATGCAGCAAATGTTTAATGAGACTAAGGAGGAAAGTGATGTCAGAGCAAGCGAAGATTCCAAGTGCAGGGAGCAGCAGGAACAGAGAAGAATCTGTTGCCCTCTTCCCATGGCAGAGCTGCCACGGGACATCCAACTAAATCCCCATCAATGGAGAGAGGCTAGCTGGTCACTCAGCAGGATTTCAGGGGCCTTCAGAGGGAATTTTGTGGAGAGCAGAAGACATAAGTGAAAGAAAGAATGGGTGGAAGAGAGAAGTGGTAGCCAATGACCACGTAGCCAAAGAAGCCAGGTTGGCCCCTTCTGTCAGTCCTGACAGGGCAAGCCAGTTCTGGTCATCTACTCCGAAAAGAGCAGCACAAAGTCTGTTCTTCTGTCCGGCGCCATGCTCTGAGGTTGTGGGGGTCCTTGTCTGGGGCAGTGTCCAGCACCTTTAGCAGGGGCATCTTCTGCCACAGTAGCGGTTGGAAATGCAGGAGAGGTCAAAGCCTCCCGAGGTGATGGGCACTCCCTGGCAGCTGAGGATGCTGCCAACAGCAGCAGAGGTGGAGGATCCGACGGCAGTGTTCTGCGGGAAGGAGCTGAGGATGGGTCCGGGCAGGGTCACCACCACGGGAGAGGGCTCAATGACAATGGTGGAGTCCTGGCACTGCCTGACACAGGGCTCATTGCAGCTGCTGGCCAGAGGGGTGGGGCCACAGGGCTGGCATGGCACACACGGGTTGCAGCAGGACATGTCTTGGGGTTGGCAACGCACCTGTTGGGAGAGAGGACAGAGTGGAGAATGTGCAGAGTCACGATGCATCTACCATACCGACAGGAGGGAACCCCGTACATGCAGAATAGGGAGTTGGAGGCTGTGCGGGGATGATCATCGACTTCCTGGTCTCTTCCTGCCAGGACCCAAATAGAGGCGCCCAGTGCCTATCATGCTACTTCTTACACCCTAGCCCAGAAGCCCCTGAGTGCAATTCCAACTTCCCTCCAGAAGAAAACTTCTGCCCGCTTCCCTTTACCAAGACAGGCAGCTCCAAGTTTTGTCATGGAACAGTGCTGGTGGCTGTTGAGACGTCTGTTAAGTATCAGGACTCCCGATGAAGACAGAAAGAGACAAGAAGGGGGCTCACGCTTACCTGGTTCCCAAGAAGAAAGAGGCAAGTTGTGAATGGGAGACTAAGGAACTGGGCTGCCTTTTATAATGGACTGAAGCTGTCTCATATCCAGAGACGTCACTTACAGTAGTGATTATTTTCTGACAAGAACCTCTTGAATGCCAAACATCCCAGCTAATGATATGGACTGTGTGTTGGCTTCCTTTGCAGCACTGTTATGTTTCCAGCTTTGTGTAATTTCCATTCCACACCAAAGACATCTTTTGTGTGTCATGAAGGGAGGCCCAAGCATTCCCACACAACAAGGACCAGTGTGGGAATCAGACTCATTTCATGTGTTAGAAGAGTCCAGGAAGTGGAAATGATGTCAGCTGGGTCACTCCTTCGGGTTTCTTAGGAGCCTGTCTTGCAAGAGATGTACCATTTCCTGAGTGCGATCCGGTCCCACTTGACACCTCGTGTTTCTGCAAAATTCTGCCTTTCTGGCTTGTCTCCTCATGTTTTGCCCTGGGACCGAGGAACGGGCTAAAAGGTTGTGTGGAGTACTTTCCACATCTCACAAGAAAGACTGAACAGCAAATTGTATATCAATTAGTGTTTTTCAAAAGAAAGAATAAGAAGATCTATAAAGATAGCCAGTGAATCTCACGTGCAGACTAACGTGGAATCAACTGGATTTTCCCCATGTTTCTCTCTGGAGCTCCTGCCCTTGTAGAGCTCCTTCTTCCTTTCCGTATTGTGGTGTCTTTTGTTTTCCGGATCATTGACTAGAAACATCTTACATATTTTCCTTTCCGCGACAGAAGCTCATTTCTACCATTCTGAGCATAAATTCTCAGCACTGGTGAGAACCACACAGTGCAACCGATTCCCTTTCTGTGAAATGCCTTCTTAGCTTCGGTCTCTACTGCTCAGACTGCCCTTTGTATGTTCCAGACCCCGCAGGTTAGAGACAAAAGATGACTTCCCAGTGGCGGAGGAGGAACTGCTCAGAGGTGGTATTGGCAAAATAAATGCACTCAAGTCCAAGGCCGCAATGGGATTCACCTTAGAGGAATTATGGATCTCATAAAAGTGTAACCCAAATTGTTCTTTATTTTTATTTAAAAAAAACACAAAACTTGCAGTGTGGTATAGATGCTTGAAGACTGGGGGGTAGCCAGCGTCACACCAGTTTTCAATAAGAGCAAGAAAGATGACCCAGGAAACCAGAGGGCAGTCAGCCTCCCGTCCATCCCCGGAAAAGGAGACGGAGCAACTTGCTGTGGATGCTATGCACAAGCAGTTGCAGAAAAGAAAATGTATCGGAAGTAGTCAACGTAGATTCACCAAAGAGAAAATGATGCTTGAGCAACCTCATAGGCTTCTGGAACGTCATCACTCGCTGGGTAGATGAGGGGAGAGCAGTGAATCTGGCGTAACTTGACTCCAACGAGGCATTTGACACTGCATCCTTGTAACAAGGCGTTGGAAGTGTGGGATAGGTGAGAGCACAGTGAGTTAGGCTGAGGACAGACTGATGAGTGGATATCAGTGTCACAGTAAATGGGTCCGAATCTAGTTACAGGTGCATAAGATGTGGTGTTCCGTTCGAGATTGTACTGGGTCTGGTCCTGTTGAATGTCATCATCAGTGAGCAAGACAGAAACATCAAGTCCCCCCTCAGCCCACTTTCTGCCAGTGTGAAATTGGAATGAGTGGCTGACTCATCAGAGAGCTGTGTTGTCATTCAGCAAGACCGGGAAAAACTGGAGATCTGGGGGGAGAGGAACCTGATGAACTTCAAGAGAATCAAATGTGGGGTCCTACACCTCCAGGGATGGGGCACCAAAACCTATCAGGGTAGCCTGCTCCAACACCACACCACTCTAATATTAACAAACTTCTCTCCAACATCCAACCTAAACCCTGAAGACCTGGATCCGGATCACTGAACATGGAGAAGCATGGGAAAAATTCTCATAGTACTGTGTCATTCTACTCTAAATCACCGTTCTCATCACCCAGGTGGTATCTACCTGCTGCCTGTGTGCCTCCCTCTATTATATGCTTTATATTATTTTTACGAAAACAACCCTTCTTTTACAGTGTTTGCTCTTGTGTCTTTTTTATTTGAAGTCTGGAGACCACTCTGCATAAGATTGTGCCCCGTTCCATGATCAGAGAGAGAGAAGAGCTGGGGACAAATCAGGGCAGCAGAATTTTCCAGAGAGAAGGGTCAACAGGGAGTGCGTCACACTCTGGATCTGGTACACCTCTTCACAGAAGTCCCCCTGAGAAACCTAAAGGAATGATCTAGGCTGACATCTTCTGCCTTTGCTGGACTCCCGTAGCATGTGAAATGAGTGTGTTGCCCGCACCGCTGTTTGTTGTGCGGAAATGCTTGGGCTTCTCTTCATCATGCCTCTTAAAAGATGCCTTCGGTCAGGAAGTGACAGGGCATAAAGCCAGAAATGAAACTGAATTGCACAGGAAGCTGGCAGACCACCCATATCATTATCTGGGATGATTTGCATGCTGGACAAGAACAGCTCATCAGAAAATGATCACCACTGTAAGCAGTGCCTTTGGATATAGGTCATCTTATGTCCATTATAAAAGGGACCCCGGTTCCTTGCTCTCTCATACACTGTTCATACCTCCTTCTCCTTTGGAACTAGGTAAGTGGGAATCTCCTTCCTGTCCCTGTCGTTCAACTAAAGGAGGTCTCAGCTCAGTGAAAATCTGAGTGAATAAAAGAGATGCCTTTGTTCCATGCCATATCCTGGGACTGCTTGTCACGGGGCAGAGAAGTGAAGATTTTTCCAGGACTGTGAGCCTGTGTGTAGGTAGCTTGTGGACTCCAATTGAGAAAGTAGCTGGATTGGCATGGGAGGGCATTTCTGCAGGGTTTCCCCTGCAGATAGATAGATATCTGGGGTCTGAGAACCCCTAGGCTACCACTTCACATCCTCAAGGTAGCAAGAGTTGCATGGGCGTTGTTTCATTTATCGCTTGCTGGAAATCTCTTTCTCATACACCCCCACGTTCAGCTTCCTTCCGGTTCTCTCCCAACAGGTGCACCTCCAGTCCCGAGACATGTCCTGCTGCAACCCGTGTGTGCCATGCCAGCCCTGCGGCCCCACCCCTCTGGCCAGCAGCTGCAATGAGCCCTGTGTCAGGCAATGCCAGAATTCCACCATTGTCATTGAGCCCTCTCCCGTGGTGGTGACCCTGCCCGGACCCATCCTCAGCTCCTTCCCGCAGAACACCGCTGTCGGATCCTCCACCTCCGCTGCTGTTGGCAGCATCCTCAGCTGCCAGGGAGTGCCCATCACCTCGGGGGGCTTTGACCTCTCCTGCATTTCCAACCGCTACTGTGGCAGAAGGTGCAACCCCTGCTAAAGGTGCTGGACACTGATCCCAGGCAAGGTCCCCCTGGAAATCACAACATGGCACTGGACAGTAGGACAAATGCTGTGCTGCTGTTTTTGCCCTGCAAGACAGAAAGGACGGGGCCACCTGGGCTTTGCTGACAACATGGAGAAAGTCTACCGATATTCTCTTTTTCTCCCTCTTCCTATCTAATGTCTTGGTTTTCTTTTTGCCTCAGAGATCTCTGGTAGTATCTGAAAGCCAGAACTGAGGGACCTGCAACCTCTCTTCATTTCTTGGCCTGTATGTGCGGGTGCAGTGGCAACGCCGTTGTAGGACAGGGGAGCAGATTCATCTCTGTACCTGCTGTTCACCGTGCTTGCCATCTTCATTTCCGGTGATATCGTTTCCCCACTCTGACTCATTAAACACTTGCTGCATCCTCTTCTGTGTCCTTCCAAGTTTCTGTTTTTGTTGTTTGCACACAGAAGTCCAAAGGGGAAATGCATGGCTTTAATGGGAATCCGCTGGGGAGACTCCATCACTGTTCTAGAGGCCAGTGCACACCGCAGAGATTTCATTTTTCAGGCAGCTTCTTTTGATGTTGAGGAAGTAATCCGTGATTACTCTTTAACCAGCTGCTGTTTCTCCTTGTTTGATGTTTCTCTGCTTAGACATGCGCCCAAGAGCCTGGAGCACATCACGTGAATGGGAATCTTGACCAGTGACGGCCCGTGTTTGGCCTGGCATTCTGTTACTTCCTGGCTTGGCGAGGGTCCCTGCTGGTCCAATGCAGTCAGTGTGTGGAGCCCTCAGCCAGGCCTCTCTTGGGTCTGGCCTCAGCCTGGATGCCCATCCCTGCTCTGGCCATGAAATCTTCTACGCATAACATACATGTGGCCTACTTTGGGGAAATTCCCAGTAGGTGCATCTGAACTAAAGCTGGGATGGAGATAGTGTGATCGATTGTACCCTCAGCAAAACAGCCAACTGGAATAAGATGAATGGGGCACACGATGTGTCAGAGGGAATAATCGATAAAGTCTAAAGGGATCGTGACTAGCTTAAAAATGTGAACATTTGAAATTCCTGTATGCCCAGTGTCAGTTATTGTGTCTGGGTAATTGCAGTCTCCCATTTGTACACTGTCTGAGAGAACTCACTGAGAGTAGGCCTGTGGAGAAGGACTGCCACTACTTGAAAATGACTTAAAGCATGATAGGGTATTACTGGATTGAATATTTCCTGACATAGCTGTTGCTCTACACTCTTCTGATTGCAGGGGACATGTCTGATCACTTGATCTCAGAAGAGAAAGATGGACTATAGCTTCCCAAAGAGTTCATTTTTCCGTTTCTGTTTTCCTCTTTTTGGAGGGAAAGTTAAAACTGACTGAGAGTCACAAAGCTGCCCTCTTTCCTCTCCCTGTTCCCTTGGTTTCTAGCCTACAGTATTGGAGAAAGGCCTTTGGTTTTGGAAACTCAATCTCTCATTTCACTTGGTTGATTAGCCTTTGTATTTTGTTGCAAAGTCTGATGTTTTGCCTTTATATTTAGTAGTCTAATTGTTTCCCCTACTGTCATGGTTTTGTGCTGTTGTTGTCAATACATGATGTAGAATATTGACAGCAACAGCACAAAACCATGACACCTACGTTGTTGCTGTGTTTTCATTCGTCTGGGCCCATCTCCCTGCATTTTCTTTCCCATCTTTCCTGGGTCTGTGGGTCTCTCCACTTCCTTCTCATGGATCTAGCCTGAACAGAGCCATAGAGTGACATTAAGGGGGAAGTTCTATACTAGGAGAGTGATGAGGTCCTGGAACAGGCTGCCCAGGGAGGTTGTGGATGCCCCTTCCATGGAGGTGATCCAGGCCAGTTTGGATGGGGCCTTGGGCACCCTGATCTAGTAAATCTGGAAGTTTGGTGGCCCTGTCAGGCAGGGGGGTTGGAACTTCATTCTCCTTGAGGTCCCTTCCATGCCAGGTCATTCTGTGATTCTGTGATGCTTGGGATTTTTCTCGGGAGCACCTCCATCTACTGTCCATCTTCTTCCCTAATTCTGATGCCAAGCACAGGTGTCCTGGACACAGAGTGTTTCCTGACAACTGTTTGTAGTCTGTGGTCATCCAAACCTAGCAGGACTTAATGAACAACTGAAGCAGAAGAACAAGAACTAGGCCGTGGCGAGGGTCATGAGTTATCACTGTGTCTGGATTGTCTTGGACTGTGTAGTTGGGAGAAGGCAACCAACCATACGTTGCACCATATACTATTTACCAAATTGTCTTATGCCACGACTGTACCTCGTGTATAAAACCTAGCTTGCACAGTAATAAATGCGTACTCAGTTGCTAACGCACATGAATTCAACTCTAACTTTCACAGTCCCTCACCCGC
>NC_092846.1:2500-170000 GCF_039878825.1 Excalfactoria chinensis
CGTGAAGGGCAGGTCCTGTTTGACCAACCTGATCTCCTTCTACGACCCTGTGACCCATCTGCTGGATGAGGGAAAGGCTGTTGATTGTGCTCTACCTAGACTTCAGCAAAGCCTTCGACACTGTCTCCCATGCTATTCTCCTGCAGAAGCTGGCAGCCCGTGGCTTGGACGGGTACAGTCTCGGCTGGGTAAGGAGCTGGCTGGAGGGCCGGGCTCAGAGAGTGGTGGTAAATGGAGTTCAATCCAGCTGGTGACCAGTCACGAGTGGTGTTCCCCAGGGGTTGGTGCTGGGGCCTGTCCTCTTCAACATCTTTATTGATGACCTGGATGAGGGCATCGAGCGCACCCTCAGTAAGTTTGCAGATGACACTAAACTGGCTGGGAGTGTGGATCTGCCTGGGGGTAGCGAGGCCCTACAGAGGGATCTGGACAGGCTGGAGAGCCAGGCTGAAGCCAATGGGATGAGGTTCAACAAGACCAAATGCCAGGTCCTGCACTTTGGCCACAACAAGCCCAGGCAGCGCTATAGGCTTGGGGCAGAGTGGCTGGAGGACTGTGTGGAGGAAACGGAGCTGGGGGAACTGATTGATGCTCGGCTGAACATGAGCCCACAGTGTGCCCAGGTGGCCAAGAAGGCCAACGGCATCCTGGTGTGTATCAAGAATGGCCAGCAGGACTAGGGAAGTCATCCTGCCCCTGTACTCAGCATTGGTGAGGCCTCACCTCGAGTACTGTGTCCAGTTTTGGGCACCTCAGCACAGGAAGGACATGGAGGTACTGGAGCAGGTCCAGAGAAGGGCAACGAGGCTCGTGAAGGGCTTGGAGAATCAGCCCTACGAGGAGAGACTAAGGAAGCTGGGGCTGTTTAGTCTGAGGAAGAGGAGGCTGAGGGGAGACCTTATTGCCGTCTGCCAGTACCTGAAAGGTTCTTACAGTGAGAGTGGGGCAGGTCTCTTCTCACTAGTGACAAGTGACAGAACGAGGGGAAATGGCCTCAAGTTGCGCCAGGACAAGTTTGGATATTAGGAAGAACTTCTTTACAGAAAGGGTGGTTAGGGACTGGAATGGGATACACATGGTTAGGGACTGGAATGGGATACACATGGTTAGGGACTGGAATGGGCTCCCCAAGGAGGTGGTTGAATCGCCATCCCTGGATGTGTTTAAGAGCCATTTGGATGTGGTGCTCAGGGATATGATTTAGCAGAGGTTTTTTAGAGATGGGGCACTGGTTGGGCTGCGGTTGGACTTGATGATCTTCAAGGTCTTTTCCAACCTGGGTAATTCTATGATTCTATGATTCCATGTCCTCCCTGGCATAGCCCCATATTACTCTATACCCCCATGTTACCCTACAGTCCCCCCACAGCCCCCTCAACTCTTCTATATCCCTCTACAGCCCCCCAGTGATCCATATAGCCCCAGATCTCTCCCGATAGCCCCTCCACACTTCCACATCTCTACATTCCCACAACAGCTACCTAACTCCCCACATTCCCCCACAGCCACCCATTTCCTCATATCCCTTGCTATCCCCACACAGCCCACTAGAACCCCATATCCCCCACTATTCACCCCTATATCCATCCCACTGCCCCCCACAGCCCCATATTACTCTATACCCCCATGTTACCCTACAGTCCCCCCACAGCCCCACATTACCCCACAGCCCCATATTACTCTATACCCCCATGTTACCCTACAGTCCCCCCACAGCCCCACATTACCCCACAGCCCCCTCACCTCCCCCTTTCCCCCCACTCCTCCCCCGCTGCTCCCTACACCCACAGCCCACTTCAGCCCCGCCGGGCACAGCTTCCTCTCCCCGGCCCCGGCCCGGAGCCGTTCTCCCGCACAGCTCCGGCGCCGCCGTCCTCAGCCCCGCTCCCGTCGTGCCGCGGTTCCGTCTCGGTGCTGCCCGGACAGCTCCGGCAAGCAGCGGCTGCAGCGGCGCTGCCGTGCGGGGCGGCCCGGGCTGCGGCTTCAGCCGAACGAGGGCAGAGCCGGGCGGCCTCGAGCCGCAAAATGGCGGCCGCTTCCGCTCCATCGCGGAGCCTCAGCCAATCGGAGCCGGCGGCGCTGCAGCTGAACAATGAGAGGGGGGGGCGGGTTGGAGCTGCCGCTGACCAATGAGAGGATTGGTGAGAAGCAGCACATTAATGTTAATAAAAGCTAAATATGAGACCATGGAACAAGATGACAAAGATAACGAGATACACGCATTAGGCCGGCAAGCACTCCAAAGATTCAGTGAACAAAATAAGTAAATTTAAAGAAAAAGGAGGGATTGTAGAAGAAGAAACAGCCACTCGGAGCCGTACTGCCCGGCAACAAGGGAGCGCAGGCGCAGAAGAGCGACATGGCGCCACTCAGAAGAGATGAGAGACTCTAAAAGCTGCGGCCAGCGGGGGGGAAACGCGCCACGTGCGGAGCCGTGAGTGGCACGGCCAATCAGCGCCGGGTTGGTTTGCGATTGGTTACTCAAATGAATCAATTATTCATGATCTGGAAACGGATTTGCTCTAATTCGTGACCACTGGGGGCTCTGAGGGGCACTGGGAGGCACTGGAGGGCAATGGAGTTCATTGGGGGGCTCTGAGGGGCACTGGGGGGCATTGGATGGCATCGAGGGACACTGGGGGGCAGTGGAGGGTATTGAAGGGCTCTGGAGGACATTGGGGGGCACTGGGGACACTGGAGGACATTGGGGGGCTCTGAGGGGCAGTGGAGGGCACTGGCGGGGGGGGGGGGGGTTTGAGGGTCACTCGGGGGCTCTAAGGGGGCACTGGGGGCAGTGGAGGGTATTGGGGTGCTCTCAATATCTTCTTATGAAGCACCCATAGGATCACATAAGGACCCCACGAAAACCCCATAGGACCCCATGAAGCCCGCATAAGACCCCATAAGGATCCTACTGAGGCCTCCATAGGACTCCACTGAAGCCCCCCTAGGACCGCATTGAAGCCCTCAAAGGACCCCATAAGGACCCCATGAAGCCCCTCTAGGACCCCATAAATCCCACATAGGACCCCATAAGGACCTAATGAAGACCCCATAGGACCCCATGAAGACCCCATAAAGACCCCATGAAGCCCCCCCTAGGACCCCATAAGGACCCCATGGAGACACCATAGGACCCCACGAATCCCCCATAGAACCCAATGAAGCCCCCATAGGACCCCATTGAAGCTCCCCTAAGACCCTATGAAGCCCAACTAGTACCCCATAAGGACCTCACTGAAGCCCCCATAGGACCCCATAAGGAACCCATGAACCCCCCATAGAAGCCCATGAAGCCCCCATAGGACCCCATAGGCCAGCACTGGCACTGGGGCCTACAGCCACACTTGGTACTGGGTGCTATGGGGTGCTATGGGAGGCTATGGGGCTCTATGGGTCTCCATGGGGCCCTATTGGTTGCTATGGGTCTCTATGGGGTGCTACAGGTTGGCTATGGAGCACTATGGGGTGCTGTGTGGTGCTATGGGGGGCTATGGGGCCCAACAGCCCCATATTACCCCAAAACCCCACATCCCTCCATATTTACCCCTGTATACTCCCCACCTGCCTCCTATAGCCCCATATTACCCTATGACCCCATATACCCCAATATCTACCCCTATGTACCCCCCACCAGCCCCCTATAGCCCCATACTACCCTATAGATTCCCTATATGGCCACATATATATCCCATATAGACGGGGTAGAGGATGTGGGATTGGGATGTGAGAATTGGGATGCGCCCCATAGATCCCACAGGAGTTTGACCACCTTCTTGAGACCAACTTGAACCACCTTACTGACCACCACACGGTCCTGCCAGCACTTGAAGTTCAACCCCACTCCCATTCTGCCACTTAAAACCATCGAGAAACTGCTCATGTGCTTTTCTGCTCCAGCATGTGTTGTACTAAAAGGTGACTGCCACACTGGAGTCCCTGGCAAGGACGGTTCTTCAGATGTCTCCTTTCAGCCAGCAGTTCCTGGCTACCTGCTCTGCACTGAAGTTCAGCAGCTGGGCGATGAGGGCCAGGCAGTGCTCTGGCAATGGGAGCGCTTCCTCTCCCACACGACCCCCTTCTGAGAGTAGTAGTCTGAGAGTAAAGGATGGGTGGAAACAAATACCAGCTAGGCGTGCTGGGTATCCCCGCCCATGACCATGCTCAGTTCCCCAGGTGCCTCTGCAAAATAGGTTTGAGGCCCTGGAACCCGAGGGAGAGGTGAGCGTGGATGTAGAGGCAGCCCCACCTGTGAGGGAGCCTCGGGGTAAGCGGTCACACCCATGCCTCAAGACTTCCTCCACAAGGAAGGATAGAAGGGTAGTTGTCATAGGTGACTCCCTTCTGCGAGGAACAGAAGGCCCTATATGCCGGCCCGACCCTACACACAGAGAAGTGTGCTGCCTCCCTGGGGCGCGAGTCAGGGACATCGCTGGGAGACTTCCCAATCTGATCCGGCCTACTGACTACTATCCCCTGCTGATAATTCAGGCTGGCAGTGAGGAAGTCAGTAGGAAAAGCCTGAAGGTCATAAAAGATGATTTCAGGAGACTGGGGAGGGTAGTTGAAGGTACAGGTGTACAAGTGGTTATTACATCTGTACCTTCAGTGACAGGGATACTGAGTTGGGCCTAAAAACCCACCTCTTAAACAAATGGATAAGGAGTTGGTGCAGACATAGGAGTTTTGGTTTTTTTGATCATGGGAGAATTTACTCGGCTCCTGGCATGATGGCTGCAGACAGAAGCGGCCTGTCTCCAAGGGGTAGGAGGGTTCTAGCCGAGGAACTGTCAGGACTTATTGACAGGTGTTTAAACTAGGTAGGAAGGGGGAAGGGGACAAAATGAGGGCCGCTGGGTCTGAGGCGGCAGTTCAAGGCTTAAAGCTGAGCATGTTGGGTGCTGACAAAGGGGTTCAAAGGCATGGAGAGGGGTGGGGAGATGCTCCTTCTCTCAAGTGCCTGTATACTAATGCGTGAAGCATGGGAAATAAGCAGGAAGAATTGGAGTTCTGTGTGCGGTCACGTGGCTATGATCTCATTGCGATCACAGAGACGTGGTGGGACAGCTCGCATGACTGGAATGTTGTCATGGAGGGCTATGTCCTTTTTAGGAAAGATCGGCTAGCAAGGCGGGGTGGTGGAGTTGCTATTTATGTGAGAGAGCAGCTAGAATGTATTGAACTCCACCTGGGGGAGAGTGATGTAGCAGTCGAGAGCTTGTGGGTGAGAATCAAGGGCCAGGCTGGTAAGGGGGACACTGTTGTGGGTGTGTACTACAGACCTCCTGATCAGGAGGAGGAGGTTGATGAGGCCTTCCGTAGCCAACTGGAAGTAGCATCATGCTCCCGGGCGCTGGTACTTTTGGGGGATTTCAATTATCCAGATATTTGCTGGACGACCAATATGGCCAGGCATGCGCGATCCAGACAATTCTTGCAGTGTATTGAAGACAACTTTCTAATGCAGATGGTCGAGGTACCGATGCGGGGTGGGGTGCTGCTGGACCTCATTCTCACCAACAAGGAAGGACTCGTTAAGGAAGTAAAAGTCGGGGGTAACTTGGGTTGTAGCGACCATGAGATGGTGGAGTTCGAGATCCTGAGCGGAGGAAGCAAAACAAAAAGTAGGATTGCTACCCTGGACTTCAGGAGAGCCAACTTTGATCTCCTCCGGGACTTACTTGGGGCCATCCCGTGGGCCAGGGTGCTAGAAGGCAAGGGGGCCTGTGAGAGCTGGCTAGCATTCAAACGGCTCCTCTTCCAGGCTCAGGATCGGTGCGTCCCTGTAACTAAGAAGTTGGGAAAAGGTGCCAGGAGACCTGCGTGGATGAGTAAGGAGCTCATGTGCAAGCTCCGCAGAAAGAAGAAAGTACACGATATGTGGAAAAAGGGTCTGGCCACTTGGGAACAATATACGAATGTAGTCAGGGACTGCCGAGATGCGACCAGGAAGGCTAAAGCTCACCTGGAGCTGTATCTAGCTAAGGAGATAAAGGATAATAAAAAAGGGTTTTTTTAAGTACGTTAACAGCAAAAGGAAGGCTAGGGAGAATGTGGGCCCCATACTAAGTGAGGGGGGTGTTCTGGTAACGGGGGATGCTGAGAAGGCGGAAATACTGAACGCCTTCTTTGCCTCTGTCTTTAGTGAAAGGGCTCTCTCCCAGGAATCCCAGACCCTGGTGGTTGATGAGAGAATCTGGGGAATGGGAGATTTCCCTTTAGTCAGGGAAGAGGTGGTCCGTGAGTGCTTAGGAAACATTAATGTCCATAAATCCATGGGACCTGATGGGGTGCACCCGCGGGTGCTGAGAGAGCTGGCGGAGGTTATTGCTAAGCCGCTCTCTGTAATTTTTCAGAGGTCTTGGAGAACTGGGGAGGTGCCTGCAGACTGGAGAACGGCCAATGTCACCCCGGTCTTCAAAAAGGGCAAGAAGGATGACCCAGGTAATTATAGGCCAGTCAGCCTCACCTCTGTCCCAGGGAAGGTGATGGAACAGCTTGTGCTGGATGCCATCTCCAGGCAACTGGGAGAAAAGGAGGTTATCAGGAGTACTCAGCATGGGATCACCAAGGGGATGTCGTGCTCTACCAACCTGGTGGCCTTTTATGAAGATGTCACTCGCTGGGTGGACGGGGGGAGAGCGGTAGATGTAGTCTACCTTGATTTCAGTAAGGCTTTTGATGCTGTCCCCCATGACATCCTTATAACAAAGCTGAGGAAGTATGGGATAGATGAGTGGACGGTGAAGTGGATCGAGAATTGGCTGACTGGCAGAGTGCAGAGGGTTGTCGTTGGCGGTGCGGTGTCCGGCTGGAGGCCTGTGACTAGCGGTGTCCCCCAGGGGTCTGTGCTGGGTCCAGTCTTGTTCAACATCTTCATCAACGACCTTGATGAGGGGATAGTGACCACCCTCAGCAAGTTTGCTGATGACACGAAGCTGGGAGGATTGGCTGACACGCCTGAAGGCTGTGCGGCCATTCAGAGAGACCTGGACAGGCTGGAGAGCTGGGCAGTAAGAAACCGGATGAGGTTTAACAAAAGCAAGTGTAGAGTCTTGCACCTAGGTAGAAATAATTGCATGCACCAGTACAGGCTGGGGGAAGACCTGCTGGAGAGGAGCTCTGCTGAGAGGGACCTGGGCGTCCTGGTGGACGACAGGTTGGCCATGAGCCAGCAGTGTGCCCTTGTAGCCAAAAAGGCCAATGGCATACTGGGGTGCATTAAAAAGATCATGGCCAGCAGGTCGAGGGAGGTGATCCTCCCCCTCTACTCTGCCCTGGTGAGGCTTCATCTGGAGTACTGTGTCCAGTTCTGAGCTCCCCAGTACAAAAAAGACAGGGATCTCTTGGAAAGAGTCCAGCGGAGGGCCACAAAGATGGTGAAGGGCCTGGATCATCTCCCCTATGAGGAGAGACTTAGGGAACTGGGTCTGTTTAGCCTTGAGAAAAGAAGGCTGAGAGGGCACTTGATCCAGGTTTATAAATACCTGAGGTGTGGGAGCCATAGTGTCGAGGCTGGTCTGTTTTCAGTAGTGCGTGGGGACAGGACTAGGGGAAATGGGCTGAAACTTCAGCATAGGAAGTTCCGCACGAATGTGCGCAAGAACTTCTTTACAGTGAGGGTGACGGAGCACTGGAACAGGCTGCCCAGAGAGGTGGTGGAGTCTCCTTCTCTGGAGATATTCAAGACCCTCCTGGACACCTACCTGTGCGACGTGGTGTAGGGAGCCTGCTTTGGCCGGGGGGTTGGACTAGATGATCTCTAGAGGTCCCTTCCAACCCCTATAATTCTGTGATTCTGTGATTCTCCTGTTGCTCGGGTAGGCTGTGGATGTGACTGTCATCGAAGGGCATGCATCTGGTCACCATGACCAAAACAATCACCCCCAGGCTCCACATGTCAGCTTTCTTGCCATTGGAGGGGATTCCCATCAGCACCTGTGGGGAAGCGGAGGCTGCTGAGCCCCAGAATGTGGTGCACATGTCCGGGTAGACACCGACCTCCCTGCTGAAGCCAAAGTCGGTGAGCTTGGCCCGGCGGCAGTCAGCAGCACATTGTCACACTTCAGGTCCCTGTGCAGCAGATTGGGATGGTGCAGGTAGCGCACAGCACCCACAACTTGTGCAAAGATGTGCCGGGCCTCAGGGACGCAGGGCATCTTGCCCACCTTCTCTACATGCTGCCGAAGGTCGGTGGCTGCCGCCTCCATCACCATCAAGAGCTTCCCATCGCACACCTCAATGCCATCCAAGATGCGGATGATGTTGGGGTGATGGATCCTGCGTAGGATGGAAATCTCCCGGGGCAGGAATTTGGGCACGATGGTTGGGGGGGCTCGTCGCCCATCCACCACCTTGATGGCCAGGGGGACTCTGGATCTGGTAGAGGTGGCTGCTTTCACCTTGGAGAAACTGCCCTCCCCCAAGGTCTCCCCCAGCTTGTACCCCAGATCATGAAGGGCCTTCTCACTCACGCTGAGTCTTGGCATGCTGAACGATGACAGCGCGCTTTAGCAAAGCTCTTGTTTTGCTCCTGGGCTTTAAGCCTTAATAGATGGTGCGTGGCAGTGGCTGATCATCACCTTGCTTCTTACAGGTGCCCCGTGGAGCCCCTTTGGGGACCCGTGCCTATCTTCTCAAAGGTGCTGGTTTTTAATACAAAAGGGCTGCTCCAAAAGCAGTGCCTACTGTTTTTGTTCTGTCATCCCGTGGCATCAAAGGCAAACAGCAGTGGTGTGGCAGTAGAGGCGGGAATTTCATGACAACTGTTATGGTGCTAGAATTCATCTGGCCACGGGTGTCTTTCTGCTTAGGCCAGGAAATAACTGCACTGGTGTTTCTCTCTTCTGAATGCTGGATTCCTGGCGATTCCATCTAGGCTGTGAATCATAACAGCAGTGACTTCAGCATGGGGTGGAGCTGTACTACCGAGAGGAGTCGGGAGTTTGGGGTGACTAAACATAACTGTGTGAGCAAAGCAATGTCTTTTCCTAAAGGAAAAGGCTTACACCAGGCTTCCTTTCCCTTCTTGCCGGCAGTGTATCTCAGGAAAATGCCGTCCTGAGATCTGACGGGTGGGAGGATGTTTGTGCAGGAAGTTCATGTCATAGGCACATCCCAAAGCTTGCAGTCAGATCCTTGTTTGCAGGAAAGCTCTTTGGAACTCATTATTACGTAATTAATTCAAATCAAATCTCACTGCAGTTAGGAAGGAAGAGGAGATTCACCATCAAGCCTTTGGCTCGCTCACAAGCAGCACTCAGGCCTGTCCCTAGGCCTCTTCCCAGAACCCGCCCTGAATCCATCTCTGTCCCCACTCCTCCTCTCTGCAGTTCAGCTCTGCTTTGGGGCTGCAGGAGGGACGTTGTCTTTGGGAAAGTGGAGCTGGCTGGTGACAGTAAGGCAGCAGGGTGACTTTTGGGGTCCCTGTCCCTCCACTGGGGGAGGGCAGGGCCTGAGAGCCCCACATCCTCCTGCCATAGCCAGGGATGGAGGAAAATCACACCCAGCACCTTCCTTTTGGACAGGCTAACCATAACCGAAGGGGAAGAGGCTGTGCTGAGCCAGCACGAAGGTCTGACACAAGTCAGAGCCCTGGGCTGATGGTCAGCAAGGGACTGCCCACCTGCAGTTGGTTGTCTGTGCTGTGGAAAGGAGCTGGAAGCCACTTTACCTTTCTTGCCCTTGGAAAGAGGTGGCAAAGTCACCTCTTTGGTTGGTTTCCCTGCCCCAGAGAAGCTTTCAGAGGACTTGTGGTGTATCAGTGACACAGTGCTTTGGATGCAGGTCTGCACTCTCTGCCAGCTCACAGAGGCGGCTGCTTCCACCAGGCTGTATTTCAGGGGCTCCACCTTCCTGTGGACTGAAAAAATACCAGGGATGGGGTTGATGATAAGGCTACTGTTCCACAGCTGCTACCCTAGAACTGCTTCTGGGGGACAGCATCCAGAATGGCCCCATGTTTGAATGGGCTCCTCAGACAGGGAGGTCTGCTTCTGAGAAGGGAGGCGGTGGCCATGTTTGTCCCATCCACAAGGCCAGCAGAGCTTTAATCCCCAATTTAATTCCTCCCAAACTCTTCACCCTTTGATCCACCTCCTGTGTCACTGCCCCAACCCCTTACTCCATCACCCAGAACAAGGTCTGCATATCCCCTCCCATGGACACCTCCAATCTCCCAATGACCAACAAAGCCCTATGATGACCAGTGACACCCCTTCTCGATCTATGAAGCCTTCTGATGGTCAGTGGACATTCCTGACAACCAGTGGAGCCCTCCGACAACCAACAAAGCCTTCAGATGACCGCAGTCACCTTCTGATGGCAAAACAAGCCCTCTGATGGCCAGCAGCTTGCTGCTTCGTGTGCAGGGAAGGGAAGGGTGGGAAAGGGAGATGCTGACATCACCTGGGTAGACAGCACAGTTTGCTCATCGTAGCAAGGGGTCCACTCCCTTCTTTCACTAACTGTGATCAGGGAATGCAAGGTAACCCAGGCCCCACAGGCCGGACAGCCAGCTTCTAGCCTGGCAGGGAGCCTCGGGCTGCATGGGTTTTGGCCTGGCAGGGACCCCGGCCTGCAGGCTTTTGGCCTGGAAGGGTTTCCCCGGCCTGCAGGCCTTTGACCTGGCAGTGCCACGCAGACCAGACAGCTGGCTTTTAGCCTGGAAGGGCCCCCCTAGCTGGATACAATACAGCTGCCTGCTGACTGATGCCCTTCTAGCAACTCAAGGTCTCACTGCGTGCCAACTGATGCCCTGCCAACTGCAAGCAGCAGCCCCTGCCCACATCTTTACAGCCTTCTGCATCATGTCGTGTGGTGTGGAATAAACCCCTTGCTTTGTCCAGACCAGCTGTCCCGGCTCCATCCCGTGTGGTGGCACTTCCCAACTGAGCCCCGGGATTGCAAACATCTCTCAGCAAGAACCACATTTGTGCCATCAATGTTGTCTCAGCTGGAACCAGGGCAAATTCTAAATCTGAAAACAAAGGGGTTAGATGCTGCTGCTGCTTCTTTCTACGCGTAGGTGTGTGTGTCTGCAGTGATGTCCTTTGTTGCACTTATTCAAAGCAGCGCAAACAACTGAATCTAACCAAAGTGAGCTTGCTTTAAGGATTTGCTACTTGGAGGCAGTTGTATTTGAACCATTCTCCTTGTGTTTCAGGTCTGCTTGTGCTCAAACTCACCGTGCTCAAACTCACCGTAAAATTTTGGTGCAGCTTTAGATTTTAGCTTGTTTCCTTGTAGGAGAATTGTCTTGTTGAAATAGGAAAGTTCTTTTGAGTTCTTATAGGTGGCCTCTGAGAAGTCAAGTAATTCTTGGATGTTACTACACAACAATGAGCAATAAGTAATCCAGCTACTCCTGGTAATTAATAACAGCAATTAATTTTGCGAAAGAAATTGTTATGAAAGAGAAATTTGAAATTGTATTATGCTCTGTAGAAACCCATCTTCACCTTGGGGCTGGGTAATAATTTATTTGCAAATGTTCTCATATAGTTACGTATTGAATTTTGAAACACTTCATGAAGTTTGAGAATGTTTAGCAGTGCTTATGAATGGACATTGAAAACTTTGTCAATAAGGAAAAGTACGCAGGAAAAACTACTGCTATTGCAAGTTGTTGTATTAGGAGACCTCTGTCAACCCAGAGACCTCTGTCAACCGCACTGCCCAGAGAGGCTGTGGATGCCCCATCCATCCCTGGAGGAGTTCAAGGCCAGGTTGGATGGGGCCCTGGACAGCCTGTGCTGGTATTAAAGTGGAGGTTGGTGCCGTGCTGCCGGGCGGTGCCGTGCCGCCATGCTGCTGGGCCGCTGCCGCATCTTCTTCCGTGCCGGTGCCGCCCGCCCGGCCCGCGCCTGCTATGGCGAGGCGGCGGCGGTGGGCTCGCGGCCCGACGCGGGCTCCCCCCTCTACCAGGCAGGCTGGGCCGGGCGGGCCCGGCTCCCCTCCGGCCGCCTTAGCGCCCGAGCGCTGCTCCTCGGCGTCCACGAGGGAGGAGGAAGGGCAGCAGCTGCGGGCGGGGTTACATCGTTCTTACCACGGCGGCGGTGTGGTAAATTGCCTTATATTGATGGTGCTTTATCAGCATCTTCACCCAGAAGGTGAAAGTTGTGTTTGCAGCTGAATGGGGTTTTGCAGAAAACGAGCTTTGGGACAGAACTTCGGGTTACAGAAACTTCTCTGGGACACCTGTATGCATATATATACGTGCCACGATTGAGTATATGAGTGTGTTTAGGTACACATATATAAACATGTGTAATAACATGCCATACATGCACATGTGTTTGCATCTGCAAACAAACAAGCAAAAAATCAGCAGCTTAATAAATGCATTTACTCTTCTAAGCTGTCGGTGGATTTGTGTTTGTGTGAGCACCTTTAAATCTCAAAATCCCAGGCTGGGAAACTCTTTGTAGAACACTTTCACTTCCATTTTTAGCTTTCGTGTATTTTGGCAGCAGTTTGCAATGAGATTCAAGACAGGGAAGGTGACTCTGTTACACGAGCCCACCTGTGTGTGGTGGGAGCGCATTTACAGGCACGAAGGGCTGTGAGGTGTTCAGCAGTCGGAGACAAGAATCACGTGCAGGGAGTAACAGTGCAAACACGAGAGTGCGTGGCAGTGTGTGATGAAGGTCTCGCCATCTGTTTGCCCTTTTGGACGTCAGACAGGTTGTCCTTCATAATGTACGCTGTCTGTAAAGCTAGACGTGAAAACGTAATTCAGCAGCAAGTCTGAATTCTGGAAGACAGAGGAGAATCTGTGCGAAGGCTCTAAGGATTGGCTCTTACAGCTGATTTGGTTGGGTAGCAATAATTCACTGCACTCGTTAGGATCTCAGCATCAGTCTGTAACTTTCACTTCTTGATCCTGCTTTGAGTTCATAGGAGCCCTTGCACTAAGAGCAGACTTTTATAGACTCAACTGGTGCAGAGGCAGGTTTACAGGAGGAAAGTGTGTCCATTTGCTTGCGTTCTTGGCATTAATTAATGAAGGGGCCACAAAGATACAGCGAACTGATAGGTGCAATCCTGCATGGAGCCATTCCTGTGTGCGTTCAAAACCTACATGCATCATTGCTTTTCCTTTGTAATATGAGGAGATGTCATGTTACTGTTAAAGACATGAAAGGTAAGGTCAGAAGTTAACTCAAATATTGAAGCACAATATTTTTACTCTTTTTTCTTTTCTCTTTTTTCTTATAGCTTTTTTTTCTCTTTTCTATTTTTTCTATTCTCTTTCATACTTTATTTCTATTCTCTTTTTTCATTTTTTTATCCTTTTTTCTCATTTATTCTTCTGTTTTCTTTTTTGATTTTTTTTTCTTTCCATTTCATTTCCTCATGGGTTTTCCTTTGATCTTCCCATCTCCTCCCATCCCCTACCCACTCCATTCCCTCTTTTCGCCCTTGCCCCTCCCCTTCCCCTTCACTACCACTACCTTGCCTGCCCTTTGTTTACCTTCTCCTCCATTCCTTCTTCATGCTCTTGGCTTTTGCTGCCACGCACGCCAAACCTCAACACTTGCCTACTCGGCTTGCTGCTCCGCCAAGTTGCTCTCAACTCTGCTCCCTGCTTCACGCCTGCTGCCTGCCCTCCTGTGTTCCCTGCTCATGCCCTTCAGGCTTTGCCTCCCCTTGCTGAGCAAGGCCATGCCCGGTAGTTACCCTTCATCCTCCTCCGCCCTTTGCCTTCCTCCACAGAGATGCTTGCTTCTGGACAGGACTCCAGCCCACTGCCTAGCCCTCGCACCTCATCTCTTGGGGAGATGGCAACGTAGCCTGTAGCTACCCACACCTCCTCCCGGCCATGGCTTTCTCAGCTTTGCTTCAAACCCAGAACCCAAACCACTTCCTCTTACCTTCTGGCCCAGATTCTGCTCCTTTCGTGCAGCTCCTCTGGCAAGCTGGGCACAGCTCTTTCCACCTTTCCTGAAAGATTGCTTTTGGTCATGCTTTGCTTTGCTTTGCTTTCCTTTGCTCTTCTATGCTTACCTTCCCTACTTGCTGCTAGAGCTCCATGCATTGCTTTTGACTTTTTAGTCACTTCTTTCCTCTTTTTCTCCCTCTCCCTTTCCTGCAGCCCTCTCCTTCCCTTTCACTTCCCTTCAATCCTTTCCTCCCCCTTCATGCCTCTTCTCCCCTCACCCCCACCCCCCATTTTGCCCTTCCTCCCCTCTTTCCCCTCTCCACCCCTCCTGCATTTTCCCCTCCCCTCTCCCCTCTTAGCTCCCTTTCTCCTCTCCTTCACCCTTGCCTTATTATTATTATGGGAAATTTACCCTTCCTGCTCTTCACTGGCTTCTTTATTGTCTTGGCTTTTGCTGCTACTCATGCCTTGCTTTCCATTGCTGCACTACGCTTTGCTTTCTTGCTCTTTTGTGACTTGTGTTCTATACTTTGCTGTTATTGCTTAGTTTCTGCTTAGCTCTTTTCTTATTTTTACCTTCTTCTTTTTTTTTTTTTCCCTTTCTCTATTGTTTTTTTTCTGTAATTTTCTTCATTTTCTTTTTTATACTGTCACTTATTTTGCATTTTTCTTTTCACTCATATTGCAATATTCCTTATCATATTTTTCATTTTGTTTTTTTCCTTTTTCATTGTCATTTTCTGTTTTCTCCGCTCTTTTTTTTCTTTTTTGTTGTTTTGTTTTTCTTCGTCATTCCAGAGTTTACTTTTTGTGCACTCATTGGCTCTTTTTATCTTTTTCATTTTCTGTATAGTTATGCCTGTACATTTGCCTTTTCTCCCCACATTCTCCTATTTCGCTCTGTGTAGTCCCATACTCCCCTATATTTCCCTGTATTCTATGCAACCCCCCCATTGTTCTGCTTCTGCCATTTATTATCTTAGGTTTCCATACATCCCCTATTTATCCCTCCACATGCCCCTATTGCAATTTTTTCCATATCACACCCTTAGCTACTACTCCCTTTAGGCCCATATACCTTTTTGTACTACCTATTTTCCCCCTGCAGTCATTTTTAGAACCATATTTTTTCATACGCTGCCCAAGCCTTCCTTCTCTCCCCATTGTTTTCCCCAGCCCCTTGGTGCGCCATGTTTTCCTATATTACGTCACAGCTTTGCTATATGATGATGACACTGCATCACAGCTGTTCCACGCTCATGTCACACCATCCCCTTTGGTAGTGGCACAGAGCACACACCGTGTGTTCCCATCCTTGTGGCAGATGGCTCAGGTGACACCGGGTCCAGCTGTAGGCAGGCCTGGAGAGGTGACAAAGGACAGTGAGGGGCTTAGTGACAGCACAGTGACAACACAGGACTGCCAGTGCCTGCCTGTATGTGGTAGTCAGAGCATAGGCAATGGTGTCACCCGAGAGATGGGACACACACGTGGTGGTGACACCAGGTGACAGTAACAACAGTGCCAGCCAGGGATAGGCACACTGCGTCATGGCTGTTCCATATCAAGGTCACCCTGTGTCACGGTGTCACCCAAATGATGGTGACACCTGAAGACAGTGACACTCAATGACACCCAACAGCATCCAGTGAAAGTGACACAATTATGGTGACACTAGCGACCCCATGTCACACCTGTTCCAGACCCCACATGTTCCCCAACTGTCCCTAGCCCCCCTTCCCTGTACCCCTCCTCGTTGTTCAATGAGGATGTCACTGCACTCCAGTTGTGCCACCACAGCAAAAGGGACAGCTTGGGACAGTCAGGGTGACGGCATCACCTGACTCCAGGAGCTTTAGGAAGCTGATGGGGCTCTCGAGGTAGACGGGTTGGTACGGCCCCAGATTCCACAGTTACAGTGACAGTGAAACCTTCAGGGACAGCCAGTTGTCCCAGTGGTAACGCCACCAGCTTTGCACAGGAGTTTGGTAAGAACAACCTGACTTGCGGAATCAAACTCTATAATCCAGAGATGGGTTATAAAGCAGGTATGTTTATTCCAGCGCTGGGTGCAAGGGGGATAGCTCCTCCAAACTTGCACACCAACTGGTAAAACCGTGATACAGATATAGGTACACCTCATGCATAGTCAATGATGTCCCGTAATTCTGATACATATTCTTTATCATGCAGACCCCCTCTTGTTATCGCCCATCTTGTCAGGGAGATGCAACTCCTCTTTTGATATTTACAACCCCTAATCCCCTCCTCGCCAGATGTCTCAGGGAGTTCTCACTCCTTATCTGCTCTCCCAGACCCACTGTCTCCATTCCTTGTTATTCTACCTAACTAAATCATTTTCTGTAAACTTCATTCCTTGTTATTCTACCTAACTAAATCATTTTCTGAAAACTACCTTTAACTATCCCCCTTCTAGCCCCCCTTTATTCTGAATTCCAGCAGAGCATCTGTTTTCTGCTTCCCTATTCATTCCCCCCTTTTCTTTAATCTAGCAGGATTTCTCTCCTGCTAAATCATTCACTTCCTGTGTGTGGCATCTAGATTCACTTATAATTTCTATGTTCTTGTTGATTGTCATCCACCAAAACAGTGACTCAAATCCTGCAGCATTTTGATTTCTTGCCTTAAATTTATCAGGGACACCTCTAGGTACCCTGACTGAATCTATATACATTTAAATGCCAGGTGAATGGTTGAAGAAGTGCCCAGGTGCCTCCCCAGTTAGATGGTTAAGTTGGACCATAAAATCTTTCCCCCACAGTACCACCAGAGATCTGCCCTGGAGATTCCCAATCTTGTATAATTGCCTGCTGAGTCCTCCGTAACATTCAAGACCTCACTGCATAAGGAGAGATTGCAGGAAGGATCTTGACACCTGTATCAGGCATTGGAGGAATGAGAGAGAGAGATCTGCAGTCTCTGTTTCCCAGGCAGTTTTCTCTTGGTACAGGGCAATCATGCATTGCATTCTCTTGGGGTCCTTGGTCCATCCCAGCCGTTCTGATACACAAGCATAGCAATTGCTATGGTTGAGACTCTGGACAGTACACTTAATCCATTCTACCCAGGCATTAATGTCCCCATATCTTGTTTCAATTTCCAGTGTTTGCCTAAGATCTTTTATCTCCTGAACTGTCCTAACTGCAGGGTTTTTAGGAAGATTTTCTACCCCTTTTTAAGCTCTTCCCTATCCTGGACATTCTGGGTATTTAGTTAGGAGTGTATGTGTCCAGCCTCAATAGGCAGTTGTCCACCATACATCATTCCATACACTACAAGAGTCCCTTATTCACATCAAAACTATCAGTTGGTCCCTCCCCTGCATTATTTTCAAATTTTACATTTTCCAGATAATTATCAGGATAACGAATGGGTACAGCAGTAAAAAAACTCCTTGTTACAACATGGAAAACCTTTTGTGAGCATTAGTTCTATATAGGTTATAATACTCTCCCACTTACATATACAATTTATTCACCTATTTGAGGAGAAGTTAAAGGTTAGTTAAAATGATAATAAAAAATTAAACTTTTCATTATTTCCTTCTAATTCTTATCTTTTAAAGGTTTTTCTGTGGCAACAGTTTTCCCACGCCTCAGGGCTAGTGGATGCCTTTAACAGTGTGTAGTGAGTCCATCCTTTCTTGGCTGTCCTCACAGCTATGTCAGTCATTAGAAGTACTTGGAATGGTCCTTCCCAGTCAGGCTGCAGCTTTGTCTCCTTCCCCATCTAGATCAGGATCCAGTCCCCAGCTTGAAATGGGTGAACTACAGATTTCAAAGATGATGTTTGTGCTAATAGTCCTTGGATCCTGATCAATAGCAGGTACCGAATAAACTGCCTTACAGTCTCCTTGTTTCACAAAACTGCAGCTGTCAGTAAACCAGGAACTTCTACATCTTCTAGGGGTTTGTCCTTTAGGTCTGACTGACCGTCTGAAATGTGCAGCTTCCGTTGTTTCAAAGTAGTCAGGAGATACTGGTTCTCCAGGTGTTCGCTAAGGAAAGATACTGGGTTGACAATATTAGTTACAATTATTTCTACAACATTCTGCTCTATCAGGATGGGCCTGGTATTTCAGGAATCTCTGGGGTGAGAGCCAATGTACCCCTTTTGCCTCCAATACAGTAAACACTGGATGAGATATTAAAACTGGGATCCTTTGGCCCAATATAGATTTACAGGCTGCTTGAATATTGAGCACCAGTGCAGCCACTGCCCTCAGGCATCCCGGCCATCCCTTACTCGCTTCCTTGGCAATTTGCAGCTCAGGGGTTTGGCAGATGGCTTCTTTCCTGGCATTCCTTAAGGTTCAAAGTCCAGCTGTAATCCCATATCCCAAATATGTCACTTGCTGTTGAGTTAGTTGTGCTTTCTGTAAACGAAGAAACTCAGCAGACTCACAGACCATTGCACAGTTCTCTTTTGTTGCTGTGGCATCCATGTGCTGCAGTAAAGTTCCACACTGGGATGGAGGATCCCAGGTCTCAGGCTCACGAGTTGACCAGTTCACAAAAATCATTAAGCTGTTCTCACAATCCTGGGTAACACTGTTCTGCTTAACTGAGTCTCTTCTCCCCATATTAGCCAAACCAGGCAGAAGAGACATGCTTCAAATCCAGAAAGTAAACTCCACCTATTCATTCCTTAACTGGGTTAATAAGGTGCATGGATTTGCCACCACTGAGTGTATCCATTCAACAATTCTATTACTTGTCCTCAAGTCTTGTACCAAACTATTACACTTGCTATCAGAAATTTCTGCAAAATTGGAGTCCAAGCTCCAAAAGGTTATCTATTATTTCTTCTATCCTTCTACAGTTACATATCCTTATAGGGCACCGCTTTACCCTGACTGGGCAGTCTCTTGCTTTTAACTTCTACTTAGGGCTTCATGTTTGGCCCTGATGCCCACACCCCTAAGTGCATGACTCCGGGGGGGGGGGGTACAACATTGTTTTTCCCCATTTGTGTTAAAGCCAGACTTACATCTTTTATTCAGTCAATATTGTTGGACCCTTAGCTTCAGTTTTATTAAATTTCTTGCCAGAGTAACCTGGCAGGTACGAGAATTACTGTATTCCTACTTTTATTTAATTAATCCAAAAATGTAAACCCTTTTCTTGTTGGGCAGTAGCTTCTACTACTGCTACAAAACTATCTATGTGTAGTAAGAAGCACCCATATCCACCAGAAAATAAACCTCTTTATCCTGCTTCCCTAGATGCAATTTCAGTTTGCACACTGCTTTCCTTCCAGGGGCAGAGCTTTCCCTGGGCTCTTCAAGCCCCCACTCCCCCCACCTCTCCCTGAGGGGATTTCTGGGTCCTATGGCCCTATTCTAGCACCACAACAGTAACAGCTGTTATTATCACCAATTCCCTTACTATCTGTTTGTCGATCAGTTTGTTTTGTTTTGTTTTCATACCGTTTACCTCTCTTCAGTCCTGATAACCCTGTTACACCTTGCCAGTCCTTGCCTTCTTCAGCCTGTGTCTGTCCCAAACTTTCTCACTTTCCAAACTCTCATCATTACATCAACTACTAACATCCTATTTCAGTTTTATCTCCTTCTCTCCAGAGGTGTCCAATGCTAACACTGGAATTTCAGGTTTCCCAGACCTCTGCACATGAAGGCTGTTCTCACTTCCAGTGCCCTGTCCCCTTCACCTCCCCCTTTCCACCTCCCCCTTTGTAGTTTACAGCAGCAGTCTCTGTCTGGCTCTCTCTCTTTCTCTCCAAGAGTTCTTGCGGGGGGGTGGAACAGTGCTGGGGGCTGCTCTCTTACAGGCACAGATAACTCACCTTCTCTTTAACTCTCTTTCCTTTGCACACTATTCCACTATTTGTGCCCTCAGTTACATTTCCACATACCCTCAGTTATACTTCTGTATCATTAACAATTACACTTTCTTATACCATCAAAGCAGTTTGTTCCATTCCCTTCAGAACCCACAGAACAAACAATACAGTTTTTCAGTTTCCACAAACACCCTTAGTACCATATAACGTTCCTTTAGCAATCCATAGTGTTCAGTTCCTTGGGCTGTTCCACCCTTATTTTTATGGCCTTATTGCATGTTTTTCTTGATTCCCAACTTCATCTTTATCCCCTAGTTTTAATTCAGTATTCTCAAAAATTGGTACTGTCATCCAGGTTCTCTCTACCCCTGATAACTTTAAGGCCTCATTTGTTAATTTGAGTCCTGATACCTTATGGGCCAGCAATGAATGAGCTGCCCCTGTATCAACTAAAACCACAACTTCTTCACCCTCAGGTCCCACTTTTATATTTACATGGGGCTCCTGGTGGGACCAACATTTTGAAAGTCCCAGGAATTAATCTCATTGTTTTGCTACTCTTATTTAACTCATTTTTTTATTTATTTTATTTTATTTTATTTATCTCAATTAAAGATTTCATTTCCTTCTTAAAATTTCTAATTTCTCCACTAGTGAGTGGGAGTTTACATAGCATATTTGTCCTTGTCCCAGTGGGACCTCCCATAAGGGGTACACTGAGGTGTTGGTACAGCTAGTGTCCCTTTCACATTGTTTTAATTCTCTTCAGAGCCCAGCATGCCCCCCTTGTCTGTGAAATGACCCTATGTGCTTTACCATTTTCTCTTACTGGGGCAGTGCCTGTCTCCCTTTGTGCTACATTGGGGTTACATGGGGGGAGATTCTCTAGAGGGTCCCACTGATTAGGTTTGTTTTTTTGTTTGTTTGTTTGTTTTGTTTTTTTCCTAATTCCTCTCCCTCCTGGTCCCAGACTTTTTCTTTTTACTAATTACAGGCTGATTTCTTGTATCCAACAGGCAGCATATTCTGATTCCTCTTTTGAAAAGGGGTTTTGTTCTTATATATATACATATAAATTCAAGACCTGACAAACCCAAACTTCATCAGATCCATATTTGGCCAAATATTGATTTTCCCTGTAGTGGCTCTCTAGGCCATATCTGTACACAATATTTAAACAACTTTTTCCTGTCCTTTTTCCTGATTTTGGGATTTATTTATTTATTTATTTATTTATTTATTTTCTTGGGTATCTCTTTCCCTTGTGTCCCCCCCCATTACTCTGTACACACAGAACGAGGGGGAGCAATAGTTCAAAACAAATTCCGTAAAGTTAACACGTTAAAGCGGAGGTAACACAACCCTATTGTTTCTCTAATCTGAGTCTTTATCACCCTTAAACCGCGGCATTCTCTACAACAAAAGCAACAGGGTCTCGATAATAATTGTGGTTCGCCTTTGAGGACCTTTTCCACCGCCAGACTTCGTATGCGCTTCGCTAACAATTGCCGCAACGCTACCAATAATTAATAAGACAAACACACAGCAACATACAGAACATGAAAGAAACTTTTGCTTCGTCCGTCCCCGGCCGTTTCCCTCGCGGGAGGACGGAACCGCGGGTCGGGACTCCGCACTCGCCCCGCAGCTGTGCTGCGTCTCACTCACACCACACTCACACAGACTGCACAAGACCGGTCTTTACACAGTTGAAGGTACAACATTTCTCAGAAAATATCAAAGTTGTTGGTTCGACACTTAGTTCAAATGTACAGTAACAAGCGCTAATAAGAGATGTTAATAATGGCCAAATACACAACAATTCCTGCTAATACAGCTAGGAAAACCCAAGTTAGCGTTGACAGAGTATCCACTATACTTTGTCACCAACCAACAAAACCCTTAAGGGGGAGCAAAATAGCTCTCCTCGTGCACGTACGGTAATCCCGGTGGGACTCGAACCCACAGCTGAAACTGCCTTAGTGGGACCCAAACCCACAACTAGAACAGCTCAGACCGCTTCAGTGGGACTTAAACCCACAACTGAAACGGCTCAGAGACCGCTTCAGTGGGACTCGAACCCACGATCTACACGGCCTCTGATCGTGATTACACAACCAACAACCCGGGCCCTTTACCAAAGGGGAGAGCTTTACAGCTCACACCTCCTGCGTAGGACGTCTCCTCACGACTTACGGATTCCCCTGTACCCATTAAACATACCTTATCCGCTGATAGACGGTCCTTGTCTGCTCCCGCAGTGATCGGATGAGGGAAGGGAGTCCTTCCGAGAAATCTCGGGGCGCGCCAAAGGTGTCCCCTCTCTCAGCCGGTCCTGCAGCCGAACAGAGAGGGTCCCATCTGGGTCGCCAAAATGACTTGCGGAATCAAACTCTATAATCCAGAGATGGGTTATAAAGCAGGTATGTTTATTCCAGCGCTGGGTGCAAGGGGGATAGCTCCTCCAAACTTGCACACCAACTGGTAAAACCGTGATACAGATATAGGTACACCTCATGCATAGTCAATGATGTCCCGTAATTCTGATACATATTCTTTATCATGCAGACCCCCTCTTGTTATCGCCCATCTTGTCAGGGAGATGCAACTCCTCTTTTGATATTTACAACCCCTAATCCCCTCCTCGCCAGATGTCTCAGGGAGTTCTCACTCCTTATCTGCTCTCCCAGACCCACTGTCTCCATTCCTTGTTATTCTACCTAACTAAATCATTTTCTGTAAACTCCATTCCTTGTTATTCTACCTAACTAAATCATTTTCTGAAAACTACCTTTAACTATCCCCCTTCTAGCCCCCCTTTATTCTGAATTCCAGCAGAGCATCTGTTTTCTGCTTCCCTATTCAAACCCATTTCTGAAGGGAAGTGGAATAAAAAATACAACAAAATTGACACAGTATTTATTTTAATGGAAACAGACATTTTGGGGGCAATCCCACAGGGACAAAGCAGAGCGAGACCGTGTCACTATGTGACATTGTCCTCAAAATCCCCATTTGAGACCTCTGGAAGACTCCAGGAACCCCTGGGGAGCCCCTAGTCACCTTGAAACCCCTCTGGGACATCTCCAGACCCTTCCAGAGGATGACATGACCCCTTGAACCCACCTGAGGACCCACTGAACCCTACAGGATCATTCCGGGATATCTCCAGACCCTTCTGTATGAATCCAGGGACACCCTGGACCCATGTAGGGACCCTCTGGATGCCCCAAACCCCTCTAGAACATCTCCAGATTCTATTGCATGACTCCTGGGGTGGATAGGGGAGGTTGTTGGAGGGAGAAAGGGGTTAGTGAGGCTTCTGTGGGGTGCACAGGGAGTCTGGGGGAGACCTAAGGATGGTACTGGGGGGATGGAGAGTGGGGTCTCGATGGGGTCGAAAGAGAGTCTGGGGGGGAACTTGGTGGGTTTTTGGGGAGTTGGACTCGATGATCTCTAAGGTCCCTTCCAACTCGCACGATACTGTGATACTGTGTGATACTGCGTTTGTGAGAGGGAAAGGAGGGAACGGAGTCTCTACAAGGCAGAAAGGGCATCTGGGGCCTGAGGGAAGGGTGGGAGAGGAGAGCCAGGGGCTGTTTGGGGCTTCTATTGGGCAGAAACAAGGTCTGGTGAGAGGTCACGGCCTCACTTCCGGGCCGCGGCGTCAGAGCGCGGTCGGGAGGAGCGGGCTGTGCGCTGCGAACGGGGTCGGGCCTCGGTGCGGGGGCACGGAGGGGCTGCCGGGGGAGGAGCTGGCGGCGCTGCCGGCACCCAGAGGCGGCTCCCGGGCGGCTCCACGGTCTCGCTGCAGAGTCGGCCGGCCGGCCCCAAAAGCCTGGAGGCAGAACCTGAGCCGGCCCGGATCGTGCGGGGCGGCTCCGGCCGTGCTGGGCTGCGTAGAAATTATCATAGATTGGTGACAAAATGGTATTTCGGAGAGCAAGCGTCTTATTACGCAGAAAAGATGAAATTTGTGTTGCGAATGTCTTCATATGGGGATGAAAAGCGGTGTTTTGTGAGGAAAAAGGCTTTTTTTTCCGGGAAAAGGTGTGATATGTTGGTGAGATCACTTTATTTCTGGGATGAAAAGACATATTTGAGGGAAAAGTGTCTAGATTTTAACATAAATTGTTCTTAAGGAGAGAAATTGTCATTTTGGAGAGAATAACGGGAATTCTGAGGAGAAACATCGTATTGTGCAGAAAAGAGTAAGATTGTGTAGAAACTGTCTTCTTTTGGGGATGAAAAGCAGTGTTTTGGGGAGAAAATGTCTTTTTGGTGGGATCAAGTGTGATATTTAACAGAAAATGTTTTATTTCTTGGATAAATTGTGATATTCGGGGGGAAAATGTCAAAGTATTGACATGAATTGATATCAAGGGGAGAAACTGTCATATATTGGAGACAAAAAAGGGTATTTTGTGGAGAAAGTGTCACATTGCACTAAAAAGATGAATTTTGTGTAGTTTATGTCTTCTTCTGGGGATGGAAATCAGCATTTTGGGCAGAAAAAAAGTCTTTTTCCTGGGATAAAGTGAGATACTATGGTGAGATCAATTTATTTCAGGGTTAAATAGTGATATTTTCAGGAAAAATGTCTAAATTTTGACATAAATTGATAATAAATGGTGAAATCATTGCATTTTTAATATTAAAATATTTTGGTGAGAAATCATCTTATTGTGCTAAAAGAGGAATTTTTTGTGAATAAAATACTTTTTTGGGAATGAAATGCATTGTTTTGAGGAGAAAATGTCTCTTTGGTGAGGTCAGTCTATCAGAGAAAACTGGTTATTTCCGGGATCAAATTGATATTCTAAGGAAAAATGTCTATATTTTAACATAAATTAAGGTTAGGGGGAGAAATTGTCAAGTTTTTGAGACAAAACTGCGTGTTTGGGGGTTAAAGCATCATATTCTGCTAAAAAGAGGAATTTTGTGTAGAAAATGTCTTATTTTGTGGATGAAAAGCAGTGTTTTGGTGAGAAAATGTCTTTTTGGTGGGATAGAGTGTGATATGTATCAGAGAACATGTTTTATTACTGGGATACATTGTAATATTCAGGGGGGAAATGTTGAAATGATGAAAAATTCATATTAAGGAGAGAAATTGTCGTTTTGGAGAAAAAACAGGAAATTTTGGAGAGAAAGCCTCATATTGTGCTACAAAGAGTTATTTTGTGTCAAAAATGTATTCTTTAGGGATGAATATTAGTGTTTTGAGGAGAAAATGCCTCTGGTGAGGTCAAGTCTGATATTTATCAGAGAAAATTTGTTACTTCTGGGATAAATAAATGATGGGAAAAAATGTCTAAATTTTGACATAATTGGATGATAATTGGAGAAAATGTCATATTTTGGAGGCGAAAATGTGAATTTTGTGATGAAAACATCATCTTATGCTAAAAAGAGGATTTTTGTGTAGAAATAGTCTTCATTTGGGGATGAAAAGCAGTGTTTCGGGGAGAAAATGTATTTTTCCTGGGATAAAGATTGATACTTAAGACATTTTCTCTGTTAAATATCACTCTTGATCCCACCATAAAGACATTTTCTCCCCCAAATACTGCTTTTCATCCCAAAAAATTAGACATTTTCTACACAAAACTCTTCTTTTTAGCATAATATGACGCTTTCAACTCAAAATATGAATTTCTGTGTCCAAAATATGACAGATTCTCCCTTAACATCAATTTATTTTGAAATTTAGACATTTTTCCTTAGAATATCAATTTTTATCCCAGAAACAACAAATTTTCTCCAACAAATATCACACTTGATCCCACCAAAAAGACATTTTCTCCCCAAAACACTGCTTTTCATCCCCAAAAGAAGACAGTTTCTACACAAAATTACTCTTTTGCACAATAGGATGCTTTCTCCCCAGAATAATTTTTTCTCTCCAAAAATACAGTTTCTCCCTGTAATATCAGTTTAAGTCAAAATTGGGACGTTTTTCACCCTAATATCACTATTTATCCCAGAAATTAAACATCTTCTCTCATGAGTATCTCTCTTTATCCCAGCAAATAGAAATTTTCTTCACAATATCCTCCTTTTCATCCCCAAAAGAAGATATTTTCACCACAGAATGACACATTTCATCACTATATTCTTGAAATACAAGAAGGAATTTACAGAGCAGCAGCTATGGAGCAAGATAATGACTTCACAGAGCAGCAGCTGCGGAGCAGGATAAACAGCATAAGAACCAAGGACACCTCTAGGAAAAGAATGAATGGATCGTGGCTTTGAAGGGGGTTTAGGGTTCTTATTGCAGTAGATTTCCTCCAAATAGCATGTGTGTTTTTTGAACATCCTCGTCTGTCTGCTATAAAAGTACAGCTTTTCAGGCAAAAAAGGGAAGCGTGATTTAAACGCTGGCGGAAGTCATAACTTCAGCCATCTTTGCTGACAACACCTTCCAAGCCAAGCCGTTGTATGATTCTGCATGTCTATGATGCAAGCAGCAGCCCCACGCAGCCCCGGTGCAGCGCATCACAAGAGCAGCAGCCTGCGGGGAGCCGCCACCCGGAATCACAGAGCCGTGAGGTCACAATGCCCCGTCCTATGGCTGTGCTGAGCTGTGCCATGAGCTCACAAGGCCTGGCCGCAGGCTTGGCTCTGTGTGACACTCACTGTGGCTGCAGCGGTGGTGTTGGAAGCATGGTGCAAGTGTGGGGGGCCATGGACCCCATGGGCCCTGCCCGCCTTGTCCTCTTCCTCCTCTTGGTGGCCATGAGTTTCCAGGAGAGCTGTGCTGCTCCGTGGCGAGCACCGGGAGCAGGTGGGTGGGTAGAGCTGGGACCCAAACTGAGCAGCGCTGGCAGCAAGAAGTCGGGCTGTGTCCCCACGGCCCTGTACTACACTTCCCTGGGGCCTGCCTTCCACGGGGGTGTTGTTGGCTAGGGGGTGATGGGCAGCACTGCGGGAGCCGGGCAAGAGCCCGTGGCTGCGCTGCTCCCCAGGGCCGGCTCCATCCATGCCGGGCTGTGGCTCTGCTCATTGCTGGCTGGAGCACAGCCTTTATCCTGGGAGATGCCCGGGGAGAGTTGAGAAGAGGCGTGCTGGGCGTGCACGAGCATTTCTGCTTCAGGCTCATGGCACTCCCCAGAGATGAATCCCAGTTTCCAAGCCAGAGCCCCAGTCCACAGCCCAGGGGAAGAGACAGGTGTGCTTTCCTCCAGTGCCTCAGTGTGACCTTCCCGTACATCAGAGGCCTCCCAGGAAGAAAGCCCTGGGGGGCTGCATCTTCTTCCCCGTCATCTGCGAGAGATGTGGCACGTGGCCTGGAGAGAGCACTGCATACGCTGCCAGGTGCCAGCCTACGGCTCATCCCGTCCACCCCGCAGCTTTGGAAATCATGACCTGAGTTATTCATCCAGTTACTGAGGGAGAAGGAGATCACACCATGGAGCTGGAACTTCTCACATCTGTTCTTGATTCTAGATGATGAGCTTGGTGCTCCCTTTCCGGATGATCCTTTGGATCCGAACTTCATGCCTGTGCCTGGGGGACAACCCAGGGGTAAGTTGTGAGCGTCTGTTTCCTTGGAGGCTGAACCGTTCCTGCTCTCACGGTTCACCTGGGTGCAATTTGACTGAAGATCCTCTCCGGGTCTTCCAAGCCTGTTTGTGCCTGGAAGGGCTTCCACAGATGAGCCATGAGTACTATGTCTCTCGGAGAGCTGCCACGTTTCAGTGGGAAGCATACCGCTGCCCCTCTGCAGCCGAGGGAGCCCAGACCTTTTTTAAGTAATAAATAAGTAATTAAGGAATAGGCTTCCCAGAAAAGTGGTTAAATCACCATCCCTGGATGTGTTTAAGAGCCATTTGGATGTGGTGCTCAGGGCTATGAGTTAGCAGAGCGTTGTTAGAGTTAGGGTTCTATGGTTAGGCTGCGGTTGGACTTGATGATCTTCAAGGTCATTTCCAACCTGGGTCATTCGATGATTCGGGCTGTGGCATTCCCCAGCCCACCACCAGACCCTACAGGTCACTCAGGGAAAAGGAGGCCCCCACATGTGCCGGAAGCTCTCCTCACCTGTGTCTGATCTCAGTTCTGCCTGCAGGCCCTGCTGGTGAATCAGCAGAAGAGAATCCTGCCTATGATCCCGAGGGCGACGCTGGAGGTAAATCAGCAGGCTTCATTTCCTCGATATTTGTTCATATTTGGCTGGGACAGTTCATCGAGGGTTCCGCCTTTCACCGGCCAGAGGGTTCTTCTGCCCGAGAAGCGTGGATGGTCATCGTTTCTTGGGAGCTGTCAGCATTGTGTTGGCTTTGTCTGCGTATCTCTGAGGTCTCCCAGTGAGAAACTCTCAAGGGGCCAAATGGTCTTCCATGAGGTCCCTGAGAATTGTTTCCCACGGCCTGGAGAAAGTATTTGGAAAGCTGTGGAATGCCAGCCAGCAGGTCACCTGGCCTCTGTGCAGCTTTGGAATTTCCCCCCCCCCCCCCGCCCCGTGTCATCACCTGAGCCACTTCCAGCACTGCAGCTCACTAAGGAAACGAGAGATGGGCACACGCAATGGGAACATTTCTCCTCTATGCGTGATGACAGCTGTGTCTGCAGGCAGTGGCTTACCAAAGCCTAGGTTTACCCCGCTCCGTGCGGTTGAGTTTAGAGCAGGGGTGAACTCCAGGAGGGCGTTCCTCTGGGCAGCTCCGCACAGCATTTGTTAAGTACGATGGTGAGGCCCCTGGAGGCAGCCAGGAACTGTTTCCGAGGCGCTCCCGTGCGGAAGGGAGAGAACAGTGTTGTGAAGGAATCCCTGGCTTTAACTGCATCCTGCGTCCTTCTGGCCGAAAGGATGCTCAGTAGCAGTTGCTCTGTCCTGCGTTTGTTTGCAGATGTGACCAGAGGAGGCGATCCAGGTTATCCTCTGATTTCCAGAACGGAGACTCTGTCGGATGGCGCAGGTAGGTCATAGCTTTGAAATTCTTCAGAGAGCTTTTGCTGCCCGTTTCAGTGCCATCTCATGGCACGATCCCCTGTACGCTCTGCTACTCAGTGATGCTGTAGTGTGTGACTGAAACTTTTTGTGGGTCTTTGGTTGCAGAAGTGCCCCCAGTGTGGGCCTTGCCCGGTCATCCGTTTCCTCCTGCGCTGGAGCCCAGCTGGAATCCCAGCAGTGAGTAGTTTGTCTTCACTGACTTGGCTGAGTCACCGCTGATCTTCAAGACTTCATGCACAAGATATTTAACTTCATACGTTCTGTTAAGGTCGGGAAAGAGAAGAGGATGAAGCCAAAAGTGGAAAACACTCCCAGGGCTCATCCCGGCTCCTGAAGCAGCTGCTGAAGGAAATGAAGAAGGCAGAGCGTGGTGGGTATACTTCAGTCTGTTCACTGTGGGACCTGGGAAGCTGAGGTCTGACGTACGTGTGTGGGCAGGCTGTAGCCTGCACAGCAGGAAGGGATGGCTCAGAGCCGTGCTGCAGCCGTGTTCCATGTAACACCTTGCAGGTGCTGTCAAGCACCAGAGCTGGTCTGCACCCAGCCAAGAGCCAGAGGCAGCTGCTCCCCCAGCACAACCATTACTTGTCAGAGCTGCTTTGTGCACGTGACATCCCAATCCTACTGCCCTGCTTTCTTTCTAAAGGAACGGACCAAGAAACTGAGCAGGGTTCACGGCAGGAAGGCGGATATCCCACTCTGCCGGTCCCGGACAGAGGAACGCAGGCAGCAGCAACAACTGGCATGCCAGGTAATTTCTGTCCCGTGATCATGTGGTGTCACTAACCAGAGTCACTGCGTGCCTGCAGGCTCTTGCTGCCAGCTCTTGCACACCAGGTCAGCAGCCAGAGCTGAGCGTGTGAGCACAGAGCAGATGTCAAAGAAGCCAGGGCTGGCTCTCTGAAAATGGCTGGCCTTAGTGGGGTGTGGAGAGTTGTTCCAGCAGTGTGCCAGAGAAGGTACTTGCAGACCTCTGTGACGCTGCTCAGCTCCCACCGCTCCCGGATCCCAGAGTTGTGAGCGAAGCCACCTGAGGGTGATGAGCAGGGTCCTGCGTGGTAGGAGCCTGCAGGAGCGTTTCTCCCCTGGGCTGGCTCTGGCTGTGCCCTGTGCTGGCTGAAGCCTGACCTTCAGCCTGGGGGGCGTCCCACAGGAGAGCTCAGGACACGCACGCCGGGGAAAGCGTGAGGGATTCTGCTCTGTAGCTCTCCCCACAGACCAAGCCCAGACCCCAGGGTACAGCCCCAGCTCTCGGCCCAGAGGAGGACACGGGTAGTGCCTGTGCAGCCTCTCCCTACCCAGCGAGAGGTGGAAGCAATCCTTCTTGTCCTCCGGTGCTTCGGCACCAGAGACGGAGGCACCCACTGACAAAAAAGACCTCTGGGGTCCGTGAAGCACACTGAGAGATCATCTGTAGCGCAGCTGAAGGTAATGTGGGACATTGTCTCGTTTCTTCCAGGGATGAATGCAGGCGAAAGCACAAAGGCTGGTGCTCACAGACCTGGGCGGAAGCGCCACGTTCCGGTGATGGTCTCAGCGGTGCTGCTGCCTGTGCTGGTGCTGGCCGTTGGTGCTGTGATATGGCTGTGCAGAAACTACCTGTGAGTTGGCCTTTCCCCAGAACACCTGATTGCTGCATTTGGCAATGGAGCATTTGTGGTGCCAGGATCCTGGGCGGCCAAATCGGCTGCTGGCAGTACACTGCCAGGACTCAGGTTGCAAAGTCTTTCAAGTTTCCCCTTATTTCCTGTCAGTGAGTAGTGCTTTCTGAAACTCATTCTCACAGAGTGCGCAAGAGGGAAAAGAGAGCAGCAGAAGAAGAAGCTCCTCCTGATAGCAACGAGGAGATGGTTCCAACTGGAGATGAGAGCTGGGAAAGGCAACAAGACTCTTGCCCAATCGAACAAGAATCTCAGCAATAGTTCCAGTCCGTTCCATTCTGCCACTGGAGAGGCCAGAAGTCTTCCAAGTTTTATTTTATACTAAAAACAAACAATCCAACAACCGTCCCACCCCCCCCTTCCTCCCTCCCTCCCCCCCCCACCCCCCCAAAAAAAAACAACACAAAAAAACCAAAAAAGAACAAAAACCCAACAAAAAACAACCCACCCTCAATAAAACAAAAAAACCCCCAAAAATTAGAATCTCAACGCTGTTCTTTTTCTTGGGTACACTGAGGTGACGCTTCTTCTAGCTGAGACTTTGCAATGAGTTTGTGTCACGCAGTTCTCTCTAGAGCTCACTCGGTGACAGCGGGAACAAACCCGGGCAATACAGTCCCCTTCCCCACCTCCCCTCTGATGCTGTAAAGCACAAGCTGTCCCAGCCATGACCTGCCTCTGACATGCTCAGCCTGCAGGGAGAAGATCTGCCTGCGTGTCTGCAGGCTGTGCTCACTTTGCCAGGCACAAGGTTCAGTCCAGAGCTCAGCTCAGTTTACCTACAGCAGAAATCCAGGCTCTGCCAGCCCTGCTGCAGAAACACTGAAGTCCCGTTCTTGCAGTGTCACGCAGTTCTCTAGATCGATCCATGACATTGACAGGAGGGCAGTAGGCCCGTGGGCCCCTCGGGCCCCTAAAATGTGAAGGGAAAAGGGAAAAGGGGTAGGGAGTTGGGAGCTGGGCTGTAGGGAGCAAGCAGCAGTCTTTCTTGCTTACTATGATATCGGAATGCAAGATAACACAATATAAATGACCTTCTCCTGACCCTTGTCCCTGCCTCCCCCTGTCCTCAGAGTGCAGCCACCTGCTCTTGAGGAGGGTAAAGAACTGGGATAATTTATACTTGCTTATCCTGGCACAGTCTGTGGGCCGCTAAGAGAAATCCCTGCATTCCCAAAAACAGAGACAAAAAGGGACAGGCAGAGGAGTGCCTAGTGAAGATGGAACGATGCTTTCAGCTGTGGTTGCTATGGCTGGATACAACCGACCACCCAAGGCTGAGCACGCTCTCCTGTCTCAGCCCCAGTTCTGGAAATAGCCAGAAGAGCAAGTGTTCTCTTGCCTTCCTTTACTGCTGTGAGCCATTCTGAAATGCACGTTATCAATAGAGCAAAATATCAATTTTTAGCCCCAAAATAAAATTCCTCCCTTAAATAGCACTACTTATCCCCAAAATAGGGCATTTTCTACACACACACACACAGACAAACACACACACACACACACAAAACAAAACAAAACAAAAAAAACCCCAAACCATTTTCTGCTGTAAATATCTTCTTTAATGCATTTCTTTGGAGCTGTTTGCCTTTGGAAGACAGTGCTGGCCTGTGACCAAAACCTCACTCCAGCTTTGTATAGAAGAACTGGGGAAACAGTACCATCGTCCCCTGTGAAAAGCAGGATGCAGGTGGGCACCTCCCTTTCTGCTGAGATCCCCAAACCAGAGGCTGCCACTCTAAAGAGAGCTAACTCCACCTCTGTTGGACTTACAAATAAGTTGGGACAGTCGCCATTGGCTTTGACTTAACAACACCTGATGACCCATCACTACTGAAGATCAACATCTGGACTCCCATGGTAGCGACCATCTCTCTCTTGTTTCCTACAAAGACTGCTTGCTTTTATTTCCAACTTTTTCTATTGCCCGTCTTCCCTTCCACATCTCCCTAAACAACTTGATTTGCAATAGACTGGACGGGCTAACATTTAACTCCTTGTGTCTCAATCTCTCCGTCGGGTACACGTATATTAAAAGAACCTCCCTCTCACTCTGATAGTAGGAGCGAGAGAGTGTCGCCTCCCTGAAGAAAAGCAGAGGTAGAGGGACAATGGGGACTCCTCCTTCCGAGACCCCTTGGCTCTGACAGACAGGGTGCCTGCATTTCTTGGAGCCTCGGGTCTCAAGTCAAGGCAGCATTTGAAAGGCGTAGCTGTGCGTGAGGCTGGGCCTGGGCTGGAGATGAGACTGTTCCCTTCCAACCTGCAGCTCCATGAGATCCCGGGTGGGAAGAGAAGGGCTTTTTGGGAGACTCGGGTATAGCTGAGGAGCAAAACACTGCAGCTAATCAACTTGGGAAGGGACAAAGAGAGGCAGAGAAACGGCTGCCTCCCTTCAGTGCTCTGACCTGAAGGCACCCCCGGGGTTTGCATCTGGGCACAGAACTGCCCTGTGTTTGGAGAAGAGTCTGCCTTCTTTGTACAGAAACCCATCGGCTGTTGGACTGCGTGGAAAGAGATGGAGTAAAATACAATCAAGGCCTTGCAGAAATCGGTCCTTTGCTGCGTTCTGGCCATTGGTGCGCTGAACAAGCCCCACAGGGATGCACTTTCTCCCTGAAACACAGGCCCCAAGGGAAACAATTGCAGCTCCTCACTTAATAGAAGGATCTGCATTCTCTTCCAAACTGTACTTTGAGTAAACACTAGTCCTGCGTCCAAACAGATCGTTAAGGTGCCATGTTGCAATTGAAAATCCAGACCCTGGCTTTGGAAGCCAAAGAGAAGCCAAAGTCTGCTCCCCGACTCCCACCCCGGTCAGGCCCTCAGGCAGCCATCTTAAGAGGGCATGGCTGTGCTCCTGCCAGGCAGGCCGTACCCAGCGGTGAACGTGGCACCGGGAGGGGTGGGATGGGGCTGCCTGGAGCCCCCACTTCACACGGCTGTCCCCTCCTCAGCCCTCAGGAGAGCCGCAGCTCAGCCGGCGAGCTGTGTGTGGGAAAGGCTGTGTCACAGCCAAGGGTCCTGGCTCGGGGCTGCAACATGTGCCTCTTCTGAGCAGTGCAGTGCTGAGCATTGCTCCAGGAACAACGGGCAGTTACTGGGAACATTTCAGAAGCAAGAAGGAGAAGGCCAGAGGCCTGGAAACATGGCCTGTGGAGGAGCTGCCCTGAGCACCCGAGCGCTGAACTTCCAGCACTCAGCGCTCACTCAGCGAGAGCAGCTGCTTTGGACCGGCCCGGCCAGAACCGGAGCCAGAGATCTCAAGGCAGGAGCGGCCTTGGAGCTTCACACTGTGCCGCCGTGCAGCAGATGGCAGCAGAGGGGCAGCCTGGTGGAGTGCGCTCTGAGGAGCTGTCACCTTGCAACAAGGAGCAGACAGCAAGGAGCCTCGTGCTTCTGCTTAGAAATAGAGAGGCAAAGTCCTCAGCACCAAAACACACGGGATCACACAACCACCAAGGTTGGAAAAGACCTCCAAGGTCATCCAGTCCAGCTGTTCACCTGCCACCACCATTTCCCACTAAGCCACGTCCCTCAGAACCACATCTAAACGTTCCCTGAACACCTCCAGGGATGCTGACTCCAGTCCCTCCCTGGGCCGCCCGTCCCAGTGCCCAGCCACTCTTTTGGAGAAGTTTTTCCTAATATCCAGCCCAAAACACCCCTTGTTGCTTTCAAGGTTCTTTCATTTCTTCACAGAGTTGCTCAGAATCGTCGCCTGGGAGGATGCGAACCTAATGAGGTTCAGTAAGGTGAAGTGCAGGGTGTTGGGCCTGGGTCGGGGCAGTCCCAGGTATACGTACAGCCTGGGAGAGGACACGGTGACACGGCCACCACCATCAGCTTTGCACTGTCACCAGCTCAGAACAACCTGCGCCAGCGGGAGTGACCCGCTGTCACCTTCGCTATGATGGAACGTGCCACTCCCCACCTCACTGTGCTCACAGCTACTGCTTGGTCTCCAGAGATGCTCAGCAAGGGTCGATGAGTGTCAGTGGGTGCCACGTTTCCATTTTACTTGTGCTGTGTGCAGGAGGTTTGATTGGGCAGGACCAGCTTGATGCTCAGATCCCTGAGCACTGGCTACCCAGGTGGCCTTTGCTACACGTGCGTCCCAATGTCTGTCTGTCTCAGCGCCCATTGCCCTCGTTGTAGTTGTTAACAGCACTGCACTGTTTGATTTTCCCAGAGGCTGTGCATGATGTGATATATGCACTCGATGCCGCACTCTTTGGCCCAGGTGGTTATGAGATTGTTTTGGAAACGAGCCCCGTTGTCTGACTCCGTTCTATCTGGGGTGCCGTGTTGCCGCAGGATTTGCTTTTCCAGGTCCCAGATAGTATTTCAAGCAGTGGCATTGGGCACGGGAGATGTTTCCAGTCATGTGGTCGTTCCTTCCGCCACTGGAGTTTGTGGGAGTTCATGGGAGTGTGATACAGCCCACCTGCCAGGCCTTTCAGGTCCAACCTGAAGGGTCAGCACCGGCCACGGGGCCTGAAGCCCCAATCAAGCAGGGCAGCACCAACCCGAGGGCCTAAAATCACGGCCTGAAAGGCTGGCAGCAGTCATAGAATCATACCCTAGTATCATAGAATGGACTGGTTTGAAAAAGACCACAATGATCATCTGGTTTAAAGAGGGGGGCCATATGCTGGATCGCCATCCCCCAGACCAGGCTGCCCAGAGCCGCATCCAGCCTGGCCTTGAATGCCTGCAGGGATGGGGCATCCACAGCCTCCTTGGGCAACCTGTTCCAGCACGTCACCACCCGTGGCGTGAAAAACTTCCTCCTAAGATCCAACCTAAACCTCCCCTGACTCAGTTTAAAACCATCCCCCTTTGTCCTATCACTGCCCACCCTCGCAAACAGCCGTTTCCCCTCCTGTTTATACGCTCCCTTCAAGTATTTGAAGGCCGCAGTGAGACCGCATGGAGTCATCCAAACTGAGAGGAATAATATAAGGGCATTTATTGAGAGCTTTCTTAACAACTAACAACCAATTGGGGGTAACATTGGCTAATGGGCCAATTATGATGAAGAAGTGTTAGAGGCCGTTATTGTAGGCCATGGCTGCTTTGAGGAGTTAAAGAATGAAAGAAGACCAAGAGAAAAGACAGAAAACGGGGAAAGAGGGACAGACAGGCAGCAAAGCGAGGCGGTTCAGCGCTGGTAGATCCAGCCACGTCCTGCTGTCAGGTGCGGATCTTCAGTCTGATGGGCCGTCGGAGGTTTGTTCTTCAGCTGACAGCGACTCCCGATGACAGTGCAGACTGATTTCCAACAAGTCCAACGTGGTGGCACTCAGCCGCCTGCCAACACTGCCCCACTGCTGTGCCTGTGAGCCCCTGGGGGCAGGATCACAGGAGAGGCTCCTTCCATGGGGACAGAGCCCTGTCCCCTGCCCCACTGCGTAGCCCTGAGCTGGGAGGGGTTATTGAGCTGGGTGGTCAGATGGGCAGCAGCCCATCACAGACCACACGCAGGGTCCTGCTTGCAAAGTACACCACGTAAGCGTACATTGACTGGGGCAGCACCCGCAGCAGGAGCCGATAGAGCAGCTCCTGGTCATAGAGCCGGGCGTAAAATAGGGCAGAGCCCAGCACGGCAATGAGCAGCAGCTGGAGACAGACGAAGATGAGGCAGATGGTCCTGTGGGGCAAAAGAGGGCCGGGAATGAGGCGTCCCTACCCCATGGCAGCACAGCCCCACACGGTGCCACAGGGGCTGTTTGGGAGCCCCGCTGGCTGCAGAGGGGTCCAGGCCATCAGCCCACTGCCAGGAGCACGGCTGCTGGTAGCGGCACACAGGGCAACAAAGGGATACTCACTGCATCCAGAAGGAGAGCCCACATCTCCTCGCCCGCTCCTTCTTCTCCTGTAGGTGAAGATGGGGCAGGGATGGTGGTCAGGGCCTGCTGCGCAGCTGGAGTTCATGCAGGACTTGGGAGCCCAGCAGCGCAGCAGCACAGCGCCAGTGCTGCAGGGAGCCCTGTGTGCGGAGAGATCCCCGTTGCATGGGGTGAGGGTGCCGTGCGTTCTGTACCTGACCAGCTGTGCCTCCACCAGCTCCGGCAGCACAGCCCCAGGCACGCGCTCTGCCTCCAGCTCCATCCGATGCTGCTGCCTGTGGGCAACAAGGCTTGGTTGGAGGCTGCCGGCCTCTGCCACCGCGGTGGCTCCCCAGCAGTGTGTGCCCACCCCAGGGCTGGGACGGGGCTGCTCTGCCACGCCAGGCAGCGAAGAGAACCCGAGCCCCGACCCCAGCAGCGCTGCAGTCCCACTGCAGCAGAGAGCCCCGTGTGCAGGCGTGGGGTGCAGGGCCCCGTCCCACTCACCAGGCACCCTCCAGCTCCAGCTCCTCCCGCTCCTCTCGCAGGCGCTGTTCCTCCCGGCGCAGCACCTGGCAGACAAAAGCGTGAGCGTCTGCTGCAGCTCTCCTCCAGGTCCACAACATGGAGTGGGCAGCCCTGCTCCCCTCGCCCCTCCGCACTACCTGGATCTCCTCTGTCTCAGCCTTCAGCTGCTCCTCCAGCTGGGCAATGAGCTGCTTCTCCTGCAAGACAACGGGTGTGCCACGTGGGGTGGCTGCGCTGGGACCCATGGACCCAAGGGACTGGAACCAAGGTCCTCCTGCACAGCCAGGAGCCAGGTATAGCTTACATATATATATGTATTATATGTATTACATATATATATACATATATATATTCCACTACAAATAGTGGAATAGTGTACAAAGGAAAAAGGGTTAAAGAGAAAGTGAGTTTGGTATGAGAGGAATCCCCCTGCACTGTTTCCCCTCATTCCCCCCCCCTTGAACTCCCCCACCCCCCGCAAGAACTCTTGGAGTGAGAGAGAGCCGGGGACAGAAACTGCTGCTGTAAACAACGAAGGGGGAGGTGGAGAGTACGGGGCAATGGAAGTGAAAAGAGCCTTCATGTGCAGAGATCTAGGAAACCTGAAATCCCGGTATTAGCACTGGACACCTCTGGAGAGAAGGAGGTGAAAGTGAGATAGGATGTTAGTAGTTTATGTAATGATGAGAGTTTGGAAAGTGAGAAAGTTTGGGACAGACACAGGCTGAAGAAAGCAAGGACTGGCAAGGTATAGCAGGGATGTCAGGACTGAAGAGAGGTGAACGATATGAAAACAAACCAAACGCAAACTGACTGACAAACAGGTAGTAAGGGAATTGGGAATAAGAACAGCTGTTACTGTTATGGTGCTAGAATAGGGCTGTAGGACCCAGAGATCCCCTCAGGGAGAGGTGATGGGGTGGGGGCTTGAAGAGCCCAGGGAGGGCTCGACCCCACTGGAAGGAAAGCAGTGTGCAAACTGCAATGGGAAATTGCATCTAGGGAAGCAGGATAAAGAGCTTTATTTTCTGGTGGATATGGGTGCTTCTTACTACTCATAGAAGGTTTTGTAACAGTAGTAGAAGCTACTGCCCAACAAGAAAAGGATTTTTTATTTATTTATTTATTTATTTTGGATCAATTAAATATAAGCTAAGAAAACAAGTAGGAATACAGAAATTCTTGTACCTGCCAGGCTACTCTGGCAAGAAATTTAATAAAACTGGAGCTAAGGGTGCAATGATATTGACTGATTAAAAACTGTAACTCTGGCTTTAACACAAACTGGGCAAAACAATGTTGTACCCCCAGGAGTTACAGCAATCCCAAATATGATGCACTTAGGGGTGTGGGCATCAGCACCAAAAATGAAGCCCTAAACAGAAGTTAAATGCAAGAGCTTGCCCAGTCAGGGTAAAGCGGTGCCCTATGAGGATATGTAACTGTAGAAGGATAAAAGAAATAATAGATAACTTTTTGGAGTCTGGATTCCAATTTTGATAGCAAGTGCTGTAGTTTGGTATGAGACTTGAGGGCAAGTAATAGAATTGTTGAATGGATACACTCAGTGGTGACAAATCCATGCACTTTATTAACCAAGTTAAGGAATGAATAGGTGGAATTTTCCTTCTGGATTTGAAGCATGTCTCTTCTGCCTGGTTTGGCCAAAGGAAGCCTAAGGTTATTTGCCTTTGAATACAAAAGCCCTAATATGGGGAGAAGAGTCTTGGTTAACCTGAACAGTGTTACCCAGGGTTGCAAGAACAGCTTTATGACGGTCAACTCGTGAGCCTGAGACCTGGGATCCTCCATCCCAGGGTGGAACTTTACTGCAGCACGTGGATGCCACAGCAACAAAAGAGAACTGTGCAATGGACTGTGAGTTTGCTGAGTTTCTTGGTTTACAGAAAGCACAACTAACTCAACAGCAAGTGACATATTTGGGATATGGGATTACAGCTGGACTTTGAACCTTAAGGACTGCCAGGAAAGAAGCCATCTGCCAAACCCCTGAGCCACAGACTGCCAGGGAACTCCATACATTCCCAGGAATGACAGGATGGTGCTGACTGTGGATACACAGCTATGGACTGATCGTTAAGCTCCAGACAGCTTGATGAAGTGAGTAAGGGATGGCCAGGGTGCCTGAGGGCGGTGGCTGCACTGGTGCTCAATATTCAAGCAGCCTGTAAATCTACATTGGGCCAAAGAATCCCAGTTTTAATATCTCATACAGTGTTTACTGTATTGGAGGCAAAAGGGGAACATTGGCTCTCACCCCAAAGATCCCTGAAATACCAGGCCCGTCCTGATAGAGCAGAATGTTGTAGAAATAATTGTAACTAATATTGTCAAGCCAGTATCTTTCCTTAGCGGAACTCCTGCAGAACCAGGACTACATGACTGCTTTGAAACAACTGAAGCTGCACATTTCAGATGGTCAGTCGGACCTGAAGGACCAAACCCTTAGAAGATGCAGAAGTTCCTGGTTTACTGACAGCTGCAGTTTTGTGAAACAAGGAGACTGTAAGGCAGGATCCAGTCCCCGGCTTGAAATAGGTGAACTAGAGATTTCAGAGATGATGTTTGTGCTTATAGTCCTTGGATCCTGGTCAGTAGCAGTTACTGCATATCCTGCCTTACAGAAATGAACGGGCGCCCGTTGCCCGGGCTTGCCCTCGCCACGACTGCGCACGCGCAGAGCAGGCGGCCGGCGTGCGCGCCGCCGTCCGATCGCCCCTCCTGCCGAGCTTTAAGTGACAGCCGGGACAGCCAATCGGCTCTGCAGGGCGGGAACGCGGCTCTCCCGGAAGAAGGGCGACAGCGAAAGCCAATAAGATGGCCGAACGGGGAAGGGCTGGCCAATAGGAGGGCTGGAGGCCGTGCCGGGGGAGGGGCGTGCGGGAGGCCGTGCCGGGCCGCAGCCTGGGCCTGCTGTGCGTCGGTCTGTCCGGCGGTGCCGCCCGGCGTGCGCTGCTGCTCCGGGCCGCGCGTGCCGGGGAAACGTCTCTTCCTTCTGTGGAAGCCGCCGAGCGCCTCGGCCTGCACTCTGTCATAAATACGCGGCGATGAGCGGCTCGGTGCGCACAGGGCGGCCAATCCGCTGCTGGGACGGCACTGCCGCTGTCAGACCGCGTCCGAAGTCGCGGTCCCTCCGGCTGTGAGCTCCCTCCGAGGACGAGCAGGCCGCCATCAGGTCTCCGCAGCGCCTTCTCCGGGCCGCACGAGCCCGACGATCTTGACTTGCGGAATCAAACTCTATAATCCACTTTAACCCAGTGTGTTTCTCAAGAGCTGTGTGTATGTATGTCAAGGTTCCAGCCTGGTACAGCCTAGAACTGAGACTGATGGGCTGGAGGCACCCACAGACCCACACACCAGGGAAGGGGCTTACTCATTCAGCACCTCAGCTTTCTCTTCATCTGTTGGAACCAGCTCTCCTTTTAAATTTACCAAGAAGGTACACCCATTTTGGCCTGTCTCTTCTGGCCAATGTGCCTGTAGAATGTCTTTTTATTGTTTTTCACATCCCTCGCCAGGTTCAGTTCTGCCTGCGCCTTGGCTTTCCTGATCCCATGCCTGCAACTCCAGACGGCATCCCTGTATTATTCCTAGGTGACACAGCCTTGTTTCCAGAGCTTGTACGCCCCTTTCTTGGCCCTCAGTTCACTCATCGGGTCCTTGCTGAGACATGGCGGTTTCCTACGTCATCTGCCCACCGTCTTATTCAGAGAGATAGAGACCTCTTGTGCTTTCAGGAGGGTACCTTTGAAGAGTAGCCAGCTCTCCTCAACATCCTTGTCGTTAAGGACAGCACCCCAGGGGATCTTGGCCAACAATCCATTGAGTAGCTTGAAGTTTGCTCTTCTGAAGTTCAGGGTCCTGGCCCCATTCTTTGCCAGGCCCACAGCCCTCGAGATCACAAACTCGACCAGGGCATGGTCACTGCAGCCCAGGCTGCCTCCAACCTTGACGCCTTTGATGATCTCCTCAGCGTTGGTGAGCAGCAGGTCCAGCAACGCTTCATCTCTGGACAGTCTGTCCACTACCTGGACCAGAAAGTTATCATCAATGGATTCCATGAGCCTTCTGGAGCTCTTGCAGCTCGCCGTGTGGTCTTTCCAACAGATGCCAGATGGTTGAAGTCCCCCATTAGGACGAGAGCCCGTGAGCATGACGCCTCCCGCATCTGGAGCAAGAAAGCCTCGTCAACAGCCTCCCCTCGATCAGGTGGCCTGTAGTATACCCCTAACACCAGGTGACCTTTATTAATCTCATCTCTAATTCTAACCCACAGGCTCTCAATCTGTTCCTGACGGTTGAGATCACACTGATCACACTGATTACCTGGATGAACCTCAGCAATTTTCACATTCCCAGTAGCACTAAAAGAACAGAAGATTTGAAAGTGTAAAAGCATTGCCTACTTGAAAAAATAAACATCATCGACATAGAATCATCATAGTCACCAAAGTTGGAAAAGGCCTCCAAGATCATCCAGTCCAACAATCAGTTCATCACCAATATTTCCCACTAAAACATGTTCCTCAGTATAATGCCTAAACATCTCGTGAACACCTCCAGGAATGATGGCCAATCACCTTTCTGGGCAGCCCATTCCAGTGCCTGACCATTCTCTCAGAGAAGAAATGTTTCCTAATATATTTCCAACAACTTAGCCTAGATGCCAGTAATAAAAGGTAAATAAACATACTAGAGGCAGAAAATTTGCAGTATTGACGTTTTACCTTTTATGCCATGCTTTTCACATGAAAAAAATCCATTTGCATTGAGCTTACTATATAGTCTGCTTACCTTTCACACTTAGGTAGCAACTTACTATTAGAAATCAAAATGTTCTTCATGAGGCAAAAGAGTCATTGGTATGCCACTTGCATTTGTTTCTGTCAAGATCTGCATAGGTTACATGCTCTAAGGCTGCTGTGTTTCCTTAGCCTCATGTGACTGCTGGGAGCTGTGCAGCTGACACCCTTTGTAAGCTTAGAAAATTCCTCCTATTCATCAGTATACCTTTCATCCTCCTGCATCTCCTTGTTTTTGCCTTCACGGAGAAAGACAGATCTCCATCATTAACTCATTATTATAAACTCAGAGGAAGCTCCTTGCTATTGGATTGAGATTTCTACTCTCTCTTGCTCCAGAATCACAGCAAAGCGGGGTCTCTTTTACATCTACAGTAAGATCAGGAATTTCTTGCCTGAGCAGAACACTCAATCTCCCTTAAGCACTGGAAAACATATGTACCGCCCAGCTGTTAGTAGCCTGGTCTGTAACACTCATCAGAGGTCTTACAAGAATATTTGTGAATGACATCTGAGAACGGCTCAGCTTTTCGCGCAGCACCCACCACAATTAATTTGAGCACTGCACACTGCTGCACTGTCCTGTCTACGTCTAATGTGTGTGTCATCTCATTTAACTAAGTTTAAGTCACAGACGTCTGTGTGTATAGTAAAGGTTTGGCCCTGTCGACGGTTTACAGGCTGGTTTGTCCCAGTTCCATGACTGGTGGAGGGGAGGGATTCCGCAAAATCTGTGCCTCCAGAAAAGGGAAACAGGACTGTGGGAATACAAGAAGGAATTTACAGAGCAGCAGCTATGGAGCAAGATAATGACTTCACAGAGCAGCAGCTGCGAAGCAGGATAAACAGCATAAGAACCAAGGACACCTCTAGGAAAAGAATGAATGGATCGTGGCTTTGAAGGGGGTTTAGGGCTCTTATTGCAGTAGATTTCCTCCAAATAGCATGTGTGTTTTTTGAACATCCTCGTCTGTCTGCTATAAAAGTACAGCTTTTCAGGCAAAAAAGGGAAGCGTGATTTAAACGCTGGCGGAAGTCATAACTTCAGCCATCTTTGCTGACAACACCTTCCAAGCCAAGCCGTTGTATGATTCTGCATGTCTATGATGCAAGCAGCAGCCCCACGCAGCCCCGGTGCAGCGCATCACAAGAGCAGCAGCCTGCGGGGAGCCGCCACCCGGAATCACAGAGCCGTGAGGTCACAATGCCCCGTCCTATGGCTGTGCTGAGCTGTGCCATGAGCTCACAAGGCCTGGCCGCAGGCTTGGCTCTGTGCGACACTCACTGTGGCTGCAGCGGTGGTGTTGGAAGCATGGTGCGAGTGTGGGGGGCCATGGACCCCATGGGCCCTGCCCGCCTTGTCCTCTTCCTCCTCTTGGTGGCCATGAGTTTCCAGGAGAGCTGTGCTGCTCCGTGGCGAGCACCGGGAGCAGGTGGGTGGGTAGAGCTGGGACCCAAACTGAGCAGCGCTGGCAGCAAGAAGTTGGGCTGTGTCCCCACGGCCCTGTACTACACTTCCCTGGGGCCTGCCTTCCACGGGGGTGTTGTTGGCTAGGGGGTGATGGGTGGCACTGCGGGAGCCGGGCAAGAGCCCGTGGCTGCGCTGCTCCCCAGGGCCGGCTCCAGCCATGCCGGGCTGTGGCTCTGCTCATTGCTGGCTGGAGCACAGCCTTTATCCTGGGAGATGCCCGGGGAGAGTTGAGAAGAGGCGTGCTGGGCGTGCACGAGCATTTCTGCTTCAGGCTCATGGCACTCCCCAGAGATGAATCCCAGTTTCCAAGCCAGAGCCCCAGTCCACAGCCCAGGGGAAGAGACAGGTGTGCTTTCCTCCAGTGCCTCAGTGTGACCTTCCTGTACATCAGAGGCCTCCCAGGAAAAAAGCCCTGGGGGGCTGCATCTTCTTCCCCGTCATCTGCGAGAGATGTGGCACGTGGCCTGGAGAGAGCACTGCATACGCTGCCAGGTGCCAGCCTACGGCTCATCCCATCCACCCCGCAGCTTTGGAAATCATGACCTGAGTTATTCATCCAGTTACTGAGGGAGAAGGAGATCACACCATGGAGCTGGAACTTCTCACATCTGTTCTTGATTCTAGATGATGAGCTTGGTGCTCCCTTTCCGGATGATCCTTTGGATCCGAACTTCATGCCTGTGCCTGGGGGACAGCCCAGGGGTAAGTTGTGAGCGTCTGTTTCCTTGGAGGCTGAACCGTTCCTGCTCTCACGGTTCACCTGGGTGCAATTTGACTGAAGATCCTCTCCGGGTCTTCCAAGCCTGTTTGTGCCTGGAAGGGCTTCCACAGATGAGCCATGAGTACTATGTCTCTCGGAGAGCTGCCACGTTTCAGTGGGAAGCATACCGCTGCCCCTCTGCAGCCGAGGGAGCACAGACCTTTTTTAAATACTGGAATAGGCTTCCCAGAAAGGTGGTTAAATCGCCATCCCTGGATGTGTTTAAGAGCCATTTGGATGTGGTGCTCAGGGCTATGAGTTAGCAGAGCGTTGTTAGAGTTAGGGTTCTATGGTTAGGCTGCGGTTGGACTTGATGATCTTCAAGGTCATTTCCAACCTGGGTCATTCGATGATTCGGGCTGTGGCATTCCCCAGCCCACCACCAGACCCTACAGGTCACTCAGGGAAAAGGAGGCCCCCACATGTGCCGGAAGCTCTCCTCACCTGTGTCTGATCTCAGTTCTGCCTGCAGGCCCTGCTGGTGAATCAGCAGAAGAGAATCCTGCCTATGATCCCGAGGGCGACGCTGGAGGTAAATCAGCAGGCTTCATTTCCTCGATATTTGTTCATATTTGGCTGGGACAGTTCATCGAGGGTTCCGCCTTTCACCGGCCAGAGGGTTCTTCTGCCCGAGAAGCGTGGATGGTCATCGTTTCTTGGGAGCTGTCAGCATTGTGTTGGCTTTGTCTGCGTATCTCTGAGGTCTCCCAGTGAGAAACTCTCAAGGGGCCAAATGGTCTTCCATGAGGTCCCTGAGAATTGTTTCCCACGGCCTGGAGAAAGTATTTGGAAAGCTGTGGAATGCCAGCCAGCAGGTCACCTGGCCTCTGTGCAGCTTTGGAATTTCCCCCCCCCCCCCCGCCCCGTGTCATCACCTGAGCCACTTCCAGCACTGCAGCTCACTAAGGAAACGAGAGATGGGCACACGCAATGGGAACATTTCTCCTCTATGCGTGATGACAGCTGTGTCTGCAGGCAGTGGCTTACCAAAGCCTAGGTTTACCCCGCTCCGTGCGGTTGAGTTTAGAGCAGGGGTGAACTCCAGGAGGGCGTTCCTCTGGGCAGCTCCGCACAGCATTTGTTAAGTACGATGGTGAGGCCCCTGGAGGCAGCCAGGAACTGTTTCCGAGGCGCTCCCGTGCGGAAGGGAGAGAACAGTGTTGTGAAGGAATCCCTGGCTTTAACTGCATCCTGCGTCCTTCTGGCCGAAAGGATGCTCAGTAGCAGTTGCTCTGTCCTGCGTTTGTTTGCAGATGTGACCAGAGGAGGCGATCCAGGTTATCCTCTGATTTCCAGAACGGAGACTCTGTCGGATGGCGCAGGTAGGTCATAGCTTTGAAATTCTTCAGAGAGCTTTTGCTGCCCGTTTCAGTGCCATCTCATGGCACGATCCCCTGTACGCTCTGCTACTCAGTGATGCTGTAGTGTGTGACTGAAACTTTTTGTGGGTCTTTGGTTGCAGAAGTGCCCCCAGTGTGGGCCTTGCCCGGTCATCCGTTTCCTCCTGCGCTGGAGCCCAGCTGGAATCCCAGCAGTGAGTAGTTTGTCTTCACTGACTTGGCTGAGTTCAAGACTTCATGCACAAGATATTTAACTTCATACGTTCTGTTAAGGTCGGGAAAGAGAAGAGGATGAAGCCAAAAGAGGAAAACACTCCCAGGGCTCATCCCGGCTCCTGAAGCAGCTGCTGAAGGAAATGAAGAAGGCAGAGCGTGGTGGGTATACTTCAGTCTGTTCACTGTGGGACCTGGGAAGCTGAGGTCTGACGTACGTGTGTGGGCAGGCTGTAGCCTGCACAGCAGGAAGGGATGGCTCAGAGCCGTGCTGCAGCCGTGTTCCATGTAACACCTTGCAGGTGCTGTCAAGCACCAGAGCTGGTCTGCACCCAGCCAAGAGCCAGAGGCAGCTGATCCCCCAGCACAACCATTACTTGTCAGAGCTGCTTTGTGCACGTGACATCCCAATCCTACTGCCCTGCTTTCTTTCTAAAGGAACGGACCAAGAAACTGAGCAGGGTGCACGGCAGGAAGGCGGATATCCCACTCTGCCGGTCCCGGACAGAGGAGCGCAGGCAGCAGCAACAACTGGCATGCCAGGTAATTTCTGTCCCGTGATCATACGGTGTCACTAACCAGAGTCACTGCGTGCCTGCAGGCTCTTGCTGCCAGCTCTTGCACACCAGGTCAGCAGCCAGAGCTGAGCGTGTGAGCACAGAGCAGATGTCAAAGAAGCCAGGGCTGGCTCTCTGAAAATGGCTGGCCTTAGTGGGGTGTGGAGAGTTGTTCCAGCAGTGTGCCAGAGAAGGTACTTGCAGACCTCTGTGACGCTGCTCAGCTCCCACCGCTCCCGGATCCCAGAGTTGTGAGCGAAGCCACCTGAGGGTGATGAGCAGGGTCCTGCGTGGTAGGAGCCTGCAGGAGCGTTTCTCCCCTGGGCTGGCTCTGGCTGTGCCCTGTGCTGGCTGAAGCCTGACCTTCAGCCTGGGGGGCGTTTCACAGGAGAGCTCAGGACACGCACGCCGGGGAAAGCGTGAGGGATTCTGCTCTGTAGCTCTCCCCACAGACCAAGCCTAGACCCCAGGGTACAGCCCCAGCTCTCGGCCCAGAGGAGGACACAGGTAGAGCCTGTGCAGCCTCTCCCTACCCAGCGAGAGGTGGAAGCAATCCTTCTTGTCCTCCGGTGCTTCGGCACCAGAGACGGAGGCACCCACTGACAAAAAAGACCTCTGGGGTCCGTGAAGCACACTGAGAGATCATCTGTAGCGCAGCTGAAGGTAATGTGGGACATTGTCTCGTTTCTTCCAGGGATGAATGCAGGCGAAAGCACAAAGGCTGGTGCTCACAGACCTGGGCGGAAGCGCCACGTTCCGGTGATGGTCTCAGCGGTGCTGCTGCCTGTGCTGGTGCTGGCCGTTGGTGCTGTGATATGGCTGTGCAGAAACTACCTGTGAGTTGGCCTTTCCCCAGAACACCTGATTGCTGCATTTGGCAATGGAGCATTTGTGGTGCCAGGATCCTGGGCGGCCAAATCGGCTGCTGGCAGTACACTGCCAGGACTCAGGTTGCAAAGTCTTTCAAGTTTCCCCTTATTTCCTGTCAGTGAGTAGTGCTTTCTGAAACTCATTCTCACAGAGTGCGCAAGAGGGAAAAGAGAGCAGCAGAAGAAGAAGCTCCTCCTGATAGCAACGAGGAGATGGTTCCAACTGGAGATGAGAGCTGGGAAAGGCAACAAGACTCTTGCCCAATCGAACAAGAATCTCAGCAATAGTTCCAGTCCGTTCCATTCTGCCACTGGAGAGGCCAGAAGTCTTCCAAGTTTTATTTTATACTTAAAACAAACAATCCAACAACCGTCCCACCCTTCCCTTCCTCCCTCTCCCCCCCCCAAAAAAAAAACCAAAAAAACCAAAAAAGAACAAAAACCCAACAAAAAACAACCCACCCTCAATAAAACAAAAAACCCCCCCAAAATTAGAATCTCAACGCTGTTCTTTTTCTTGGGTACACTGAGGTGACGCTTCTTCTAGCTGAGACTTTGCAATGAGTTTGTGTCACGCAGTTCTCTCTAGAGCTCACTCGGTGACAGCGGGAACAAACCCGGGCAATACAGTCCCCTTCCCCACCTCCCCTCTGATGCTGTAAAGCACAAGCTGTCCCAGCCATGACCTGCCTCTGACATGCTCAGCCTGCAGGGAGAAGATCTGCCTGCGTGTCTGCAGGCTGTGCTCACTTTGCCAGGCACAAGGTTCAGTCCAGAGCTCAGCTCAGTTTACCTACAGCAGAAATCCAGGCTCTGCCAGCCCTGCTGCAGAAACATTGAAGTCCCGTTCTTGCAGTGTCACGCAGTTCTCTAGATCGATCCATGACATTGACAGGAGGGCAGTAGGCCCGTGGGCCCCTCGGGCCCCTAAAATGTGAAGGGAAAAGGGAAAAGGGGTAGGGAGTTGGGAGCTGGGCTGTAGGGAGCAAGCAGCAGTCTTTCTTGCTTACTATGATATCGGAATGCAAGATAACACAATATAAATGACCTTCTCCTGACCCTTGTCCCTGCCTCCCCCTGTCCTCAGAGTGCAGCCACCTGCTCTTGAGGAGGGTAAAGAACTGGGATAATTTATACTTGCTTATCCTGGCACTGTCTGTGGGCCGCTAAGAGAAATCCCTGCATTCCCAAAAACAGAGACAAAAAGGGACAGGCAGAGGAGTGCCTAGTGAAGATGGAACGATGCTTTCAGCTGTGGTTGGTATGGCTGGATACAACCGACCACCCAAGGCTGAGCACGCTCTCCTGTCTCAGCCCCAGTTCTGGAAATAGCCAGAAGAGCCCAGTGTTCTCTTGCCTTCCTTTACTGCTGTGAGCCATTCTGAAATGCACGTTATCAATAGAGCAAAATATCAATTTTTAGCCCCAAAATAAAATTCCTCCCTTAAATAGCACTACTTATCCCCAAAATAGGACATTTTCTACACACACACACACAGACAAACACACACACACACACACAAAACAAAACAAAACAAAAAAAACCCCAAACCATTTTCTGCTGTAAATATCTCCTTTAATGCATTTCTTTGGAGCTGTTTGCCTTTGGAAGACAGTGCTGGCCTGTGACCAAAACCTCACTCCAGCTTTGTATAGAAGAACTGGGGAAACAGTACCATTGTCCCCTGTGAAAAGCAGGATGCAGGTGGGCACCTCCCTTTCTGCTGAGATCCCCAAACCAGAGGCTGCCACTCTAAAGAGAGCTAACTCCACCTCTGTTGGACTTACAAATAAGTTGGGACAGTCGCCATTGGCTTTGACTTAACAACACCTGATGACCCATCACTACTGAAGATCAACATCTGGACTCCCATGGTAGCGACCATCTCTCTCTTGTTTCCTACAAAGACTGCTTGCTTTTATTTCCAACTTTTTCTATTGCCCGTCTTCCCTTCCACATCTCCCTAAACAACTTGATTTGCAATAGACTGGACGGGCTAACATTTAACTCCTTGTGTCTCAATCTCTCCGTCGGGTACACGTATATTAAAAGAACCTCCCTCTCACTCTGATAGTAGGAGCGAGAGAGTGTCGCCTCCCTGAAGAAAAGCAGAGGTAGAGGGACAATGGGGACTCCTCCTTCCGAGACTCCTTGGCTCTGACAGACAGGGTGCCTGCATTTCTTGGAGCCTCGGGTCTCAAGTCAAGGCAGCATTTGAAAGGCGTAGCTGTGCGTGAGGCTGGGCCTGGGCTGGAGATGAGACTGTTCCCTTCCAACCTGCAGCTCCATGAGATCCCGGGTGGGAAGAGAAGGGCTTTTTGGGAGACTCGGGTATAGCTGAGGAGCAAAACACTGCAGCTAATCAACTTGGGAAGGGACAAAGAGAGGCAGAGAAACGGCTGCCTCCCTTCAGTGCTCTGACCTGAAGGCACCCCCGGGGTTTGCATCTGGGCACAGAACTGCCCTGTGTTTGGAGAAGAGTCTGCCTTCTTTGTACAGAAACCCATCGGCTGTTGGACTGCGTGGAAAGAGATGGAGTAAAATACAATCAAGGCCTTGCAGAAATCGGTCCTTTGCTGCGTTCTGGCCATTGGTGCGCTGAACAAGATCTATCGGCCCCACAGGGATGCACTTTCTCCCTGAAACACAGGCCCCAAGGGAAACAATTGCAGCTCCTCACTTAATAGAAGGATCTGCATTCTCTTCCAAACTGTACTTTGAGTAAACACTAGTCCTGCGTCCAAACAGATCGTTAAGGTGCCATGTTGCAATTGAAAATCCAGACCCTGGCTTTGGAAGCCAAAGAGAAGCCAAAGTCTGCTCCCCGACTCCCACCCCGGTCAGGCCCTCAGGCAGCCATCTTAAGAGGGCATGGCTGTGCTCCTGCCAGGCAGGCCGTACCCAGCGGTGAACGTGGCACCGGGAGGGGTGGGATGGGGCTGCCTGGAGCCCCCACTTCACACGGCTGTCCCCTCCTCAGCCCTCAGGAGAGCCGCAGCTCAGCCGGCGAGCTGTGTGTGGGAAAGGCTGTGTCACAGCCAAGGGTCCTGGCTCGGGGCTGCAACATGTGCCTCTTCTGAGCAGTGCAGTGCTGAGCATTGCTCCAGGAACAACGGGCAGTTACTGGGAACATTTCAGAAGCAAGAAGGAGAAGGCCAGAGGCCTGGAAACATGGCCTGTGGAGGAGCTGCCCTGAGCACCCGAGCGCTGAACTTCCAGCACTCAGCGCTCACTCAGCGAGAGCAGCTGCTTTGGACCGGCCCGGCCAGAACCGGAGCCAGAGATCTCAAGGCAGGAGCGGCCTTGGGGCTTCACACTGTGCCGCCGTGCAGCAGATGGCAGCAGAGGGGCAGCCTGGTGGAGTGCGCTCTGAGGAGCTGTCACCTTGCAACAAGGAGCAGACAGCAAGGAGCCTCGTGCTTCTGCTTAGAAATAGAGAGGCAAAGTCCTCAGCACCAAAACACACGGGATCACACAACCACCAAGGTTGGAAAAGACCTCCAAGGTCATCCAGTCCAGCTGTTCACCTGCCACCACCATTTCCCACTAAGCCACGTCCCTCAGAACCACATCTAAACGTTCCCTGAACACCTCCAGGGATGCTGACTCCAGTCCCTCCCTGGGCCGCCCGTCCCAGTGCCCAGCCACTCTTTTGGAGAAGTTTTTCCTAATATCCAGCCCAAAACACCCCTTGTTGCTTTCAAGGTTCTTTCATTTCTTCACAGAGTTGCTCAGAATCGTCGCCTGGGAGGATGCGAACCTAATGAGGTTCAGTAAGGTGAAGTGCAGGGTGTTGGGCCTGGGTCGGGGCAGTCCCAGGTATACGTACAGCCTGGGAGAGGACACGGTGACACGGCCACCACCATCAGCTTTGCACTGTCACCAGCTCAGAACAACCTGCGCCAGCGGGAGTGACCCGCTGTCACCTTCGCTATGATGGAACGTGCCACTCCCCACCTCACTGTGCTCACAGCTACTGCTTGGTCTCCAGAGATGCTCAGCAAGGGTTGATGAGTGTCAGTGGGTGCCACGTTTCCATTTTACTTGTGCTGTGTGCAGGAGGTTTGATTGGGCAGGACCAGCTTGATGCTCAGATCCCTGAGCACTGGCTACCCAGGTGGCCTTTGCTACACGTGCGTCCCAATGTCTGTCTGTCTCAGCGCCCATTGCCCTCGTTGTAGTTGTTAACAGCACTGCACTGTTTGATTTTCCCAGAGGCTGTGCATGATGTGATATATGCACTCGATGCCGCACTCTTTGGCCCAGGTGGTTATGAGATTGTTTTGGAAACGAGCCCCGTTGTCTGACTCCGTTCTATCTGGGGTGCCGTGTTGCCGCAGGATTTGCTTTTCCAGGTCCCAGATAGTATTTCAAGCAGTGGCATTGGGCACGGGAGATGTTTCCAGTCATGTGGTCGTTCCTTCCGCCACTGGAGTTTGTGGGAGTTCATGGGAGTGTGATACAGCCCACCTGCCAGGCCTTACAGGTCCAACCTGAAGGGTCAGCACCGGCCACGGGGCCTGAAGCCCCAATCAAGCAGGGCAGCACCAACCCGAGGGCCTAAAATCACGGCCTGAAAGGCTGGCAGCAGTCATAGAATCATACCCTAGTATCATAGAATGGACTGGTTTGAAAAAGACCACAATGATCATCTGGTTTAAAGAGGGGGGCCATATGCTGGATCGCCATCCCCCAGACCAGGCTGCCCAGAGCCGCATCCAGCCTGGCCTTGAATGCCTGCAGGGATGGGGCATCCACAGCCTCCTTGGGCAACCTGTTCCAGCACGTCACCACCCGTGGCGTGAAAAACTTCCTCCTAAGATCCAACCTAAACCTCCCCTGACTCAGTTTAAAACCATCCCCCTTTGTCCTATCACTGCCCACCCTCGCAAACAGCCGTTTCCCCTCCTGTTTATACGCTCCCTTCAAGTATTTGAAGGCCGCAGTGAGACCGCATGGAGTCATCCAAACTGAGAGGAATAATATAAGGGCATTTATTGAGAGCTTTCTTAACAACTAACAACCAATTGGGGGTAACATTGGCTAATGGGCCAATTATGATGAAGAAGTGTTAGAGGCCGTTATTGTAGGCCATGGCTGCTTTGAGGAGTTAAAGAATGAAAGAAGACCAAGAGAAAAGACAGAAAACGGGGAAAGAGGGACAGACAGGCAGCAAAGCGAGGCGGTTCAGCGCTGGTAGATCCAGCCACGTCCTGCTGTCAGGTGCGGATCTTCAGTCTGATGGGCCGTCGGAGGTTTGTTCTTCAGCTGACAGCGACTCCCGATGACAGTGCAGACTGATTTCCAACAAGTCCAACGTGGTGGCACTCAGCCGCCTGCCAACACTGCCCCACTGCTGTGCCTGTGAGCCCCTGGGGGCAGGATCACAGGAGAGGCTCCTTCCATGGGGACAGAGCCCTGTCCCCTGCCCCACTGCGTAGCCCTGAGCTGGGAGGGGTTATTGAGCTGGGTGGTCAGATGGGCAGCAGCCCATCACAGACCACACGCAGGGTCCTGCTTGCAAAGTACACCACGTAAGCGTACATTGACTGGGGCAGCACCCGCAGCAGGAGCCGATAGAGCAGCTCCTGGTCATAGTGCCGGGCGTAAAATAGGGCAGAGCCCAGCACGGCAATGAGCAGCAGCTGGAGGCAGACGAAGATGAGGCAGATGGTCCTGTGGGGCAAAAGAGGGCCGGGAATGAGGCGTCCCTACCCCATGGCAGCACAGCCCCACACGGTGCCACAGGGGCTGTTTGGGAGCCCCGCTGGCTGCAGAGGGGTCCAGGCCATCAGCCCACTGCCAGGAGCACGGCTGCTGGTAGCGGCACACAGGGCAACAAAGGGATACTCACTGCATCCAGAAGGAGAGCCCACGTCTCCTCGCCCGCTCCTTCTTCTCCTGTAGGTGAAGATGGGGCAGGGATGGTGGTCAGGGCCTGCTGCGCAGCTGGAGTTCATGCAGGACTTGGGAGCCCAGCAGCGCAGCAGCACAGCGCCAGTGCTGCAGGGAGCCCTGTGTGCGGAGAGATCCCCGTTGCATGGGGTGAGGGTGCCGTGCGTTCTGTACCTGACCAGCTGTGCCTCCACCAGCTCCGGCAGCACAGCCCCAGGCACGCGCTCTGCCTCCAGCTCCATCCGATGCTGCTGCCTGTGGGCAACAAGGCTTGGTTGGAGGCTGCCGGCCTCTGCCACCGCGGTGGCTCCCCAGCAGTGTGTGCCCACCCCAGGGCTGGGACGGGGCTGCTCTGCCACGCCAGGCAGCGAAGAGAACCCGAGCCCCGACCCCAGCAGCGCTGCAGTCCCACTGCAGCAGAGAGCCCCGTGTGCAGGCGTGGGGTGCAGGGCCCCGTCCCACTCACCAGGCACCCTCCAGCTCCAGCTCCTCCCGCTCCTCTCGCAGGCGCTGTTCCTCCCGGCGCAGCACCTGGCAGACAAAAGCGTGAGCGTCTGCTGCAGCTCTCCTCCAGGTCCACAACATGGGGTGGGCAGCCCTGCTCCCCTCGCCCCTCCGCACTACCTGGATCTCCTCTGTCTCAGCCTTCAGCTGCTCCTCCAGCTGGGCAATGAGCTGCTTCTCCTGCAAGACAACGGGTGTGCCACGTGGGGTGGCTGCGCTGGGACCCATGGACCCAAGGGACTGGAACCAAGGTCCTCCTGCACAGCCAGGAGCCAGGTATAGCTTACATATATATATGTATTATATGTATTACATATATATATACATATATATATTCCACTACAAATAGTGGAATAGTGTACAAAGGAAAAAGGGTTAAAGAGAAAGTGAGTTTGGTATGAGAGGAATCCCCCTGCACTGTTTCCCCTCATTCCCCCCCCCTCGAACTCCCCCACCCCCCGCAAGAACTCTTGGAGTGAGAGAGAGCCGGGGACAGAAACTGCTGCTGTAAACAACGAAGGGGGAGGTGGAGAGTACGGGGCAATGGAAGTGAAAAGAGCCTTCATGTGCAGAGATCTAGGAAACCTGAAATCCCGGTATTAGCACTGGACACCTCTGGAGAGAAGGAGGTGAAAGTGAGATAGGATGTTAGTAGTTTATGTAATGATGAGAGTTTGGAAAGTGAGAAAGTTTGGGACAGACACAGGCTGAAGAAAGCAAGGACTGGCAAGGTATAGCAGGGATGTCAGGACTGAAGAGAGGTGAACGATATGAAAACAAACCAAACGCAAACTGACTGACAAACAGGTAGTAAGGGAATTGGGAATAAGAACAGCTGTTACTGTTATGGTGCTAGAATAGGGCTGTAGGACCCAGAGATCCCCTCAGGGAGAGGTGATGGGGTGGGGGCTTGAAGAGCCCAGGGAGGGCTCGACCCCACTGGAAGGAAAGCAGTGTGCAAACTGCAATGGGAAATTGCATCTAGGGAAGCAGGATAAAGAGCTTTATTTTCTGGTGGATATGGGTGCTTCTTACTACTCATAGAAGGTTTTGTAACAGTAGTAGAAGCTACTGCCCAACAAGAAAAGGATTTTTTATTTATTTATTTATTTATTTTGGATCAATTAAATATAAGCTAAGAAAACAAGTAGGAATACAGAAATTCTTGTACCTGCCAGGCTACTCTGGCAAGAAATTTAATAAAACTGGAGCTAAGGGTGCAATGATATTGACTGATTAAAAACTGTAACTCTGGCTTTAACACAAACTGGGCAAAACAATGTTGTACCCCCAGGAGTTACAGCAATCCCAAATATGATGCACTTAGGGGTGTGGGCATCAGCACCAAAAATGAAGCCCTAAACAGAAGTTAAATGCAAGAGCTTGCCCAGTCAGGGTAAAGCGGTGCCCTATGAGGATATGTAACTGTAGAAGGATAAAAGAAATAATAGATAACTTTTTGGAGTCTGGATTCCAATTTTGATAGCAAGTGCTGTAGTTTGGTATGAGACTTGAGGGCAAGTAATAGAATTGTTGAATGGATACACTCAGTGGTGACAAATCCATGCACTTTATTAACCAAGTTAAGGAATGAATAGGTGGAATTTTCCTTCTGGATTTGAAGCATGTCTCTTCTGCCTGGTTTGGCCAAAGGAAGCCTAAGGTTATTTGCCTTTGAATACAAAAGCCCTAATATGGGGAGAAGAGTCTTGGTTAACCTGAACAGTGTTACCCAGGGTTGCGAGAACAGCTTTATGACGGTCAACTCGTGAGCCTGAGACCTGGGATCCTCCATCCCAGGGTGGAACTTTACTGCAGCACGTGGATGCCACAGCAACAAAAGAGAACTGTGCAATGGACTGTGAGTTTGCTGAGTTTCTTGGTTTACAGAAAGCACAACTAACTCAACAGCAAGTGACATATTTGGGATATGGGATTACAGCTGGACTTTGAACCTTAAGGACTGCCAGGAAAGAAGCCATCTGCCAAACCCCTGAGCCACAGACTGCCAGGGAACTCCATACATTCCCAGGAATGACAGGATGGTGCTGACTGTGGATACACAGCTATGGACTGATCGTTAAGCTCCAGACAGCTTGATGAAGTGAGTAAGGGATGGCCAGGGTGCCTGAGGGCGGTGGCTGCACTGGTGCTCAATATTCAAGCAGCCTGTAAATCTACATTGGGCCAAAGAATCCCAGTTTTAATATCTCATACAGTGTTTACTGTATTGGAGGCAAAAGGGGAACATTGGCTCTCACCCCAAAGATCCCTGAAATACCAGGCCCGTCCTGATAGAGCAGAATGTTGTAGAAATAATTGTAACTAATATTGTCAAGCCAGTATCTTTCCTTAGCGGAACTCCTGCAGAACCAGGACTACATGACTGCTTTGAAACAACTGAAGCTGCACATTTCAGATGGTCAGTCGGACCTGAAGGACCAAACCCTTAGAAGATGCAGAAGTTCCTGGTTTACTGACAGCTGCAGTTTTGTGAAACAAGGAGACTGTAAGGCAGGATCCAGTCCCCGGCTTGAAATAGGTGAACTAGAGATTTCAGAGATGATGTTTGTGCTTATAGTCCTTGGATCCTGGTCAGTAGCAGTTACTGCATATCCTGCCTTACAGAAATGAACGGGCGCCCGTTGCCCGGGCTTGCCCTCGCCACGACTGCGCACGCGCAGAGCAGGCGGCCGGCGTGCGCGCCGCCGTCCGATCGCCCCTCCTGCCGAGCTTTAAGTGACAGCCGGGACAGCCAATCGGCTCTGCAGGGCGGGAACGCGGCTCTCCCGGAAGAAGGGCGACAGCGAAAGCCAATAAGATGGCCGAACGGGGAAGGGCTGGCCAATAGGAGGGCTGGAGGCCGTGCCGGGGGAGGGGCGTGCGGGAGGCCGTGCCGGGCCGCAGCCTGGGCCTGCTGTGCGTCGGTCTGTCCGGCGGTGCCGCCCGGCGTGCGCTGCTGCTCCGGGCCGCGCGTGCCGGGGAAACGTCTCTTCCTTCTGTGGAAGCCGCCGAGCGCCTCGGCCTGCACTCTGTCATAAATACGCGGCGATGAGCGGCTCGGTGCGCACAGGGCGGCCAATCCGCTGCTGGGACGGCACTGCCGCTGTCAGACCGCGTCCGAAGTCGCGGTCCCTCCGGCTGTGAGCTCCCTCCGAGGACGAGCAGGCCGCCATCAGGTCTCCGCAGCGCCTTCTCCGGGCCGCACGAGCCCGACGATCTTGACTTGCGGAATCAAACTCTATAATCCACTTTAACCCAGTGTGTTTCTCAAGAGCTGTGTGTATGTATGTCAAGGTTCCAGCCTGGTACAGCCTAGAACTGAGACTGATGGGCTGGAGGCACCCACAGACCCACACACCAGGGAAGGGGCTTACTCATTCAGCACCTCAGCTTTCTCTTCATCTGTTGGAACCAGCTCTCCTTTTAAATTTACCAAGAAGGTACACCCATTTTGGCCTGTCTCTTCTGGCCAATGTGCCTGTAGAATGTCTTTTTATTGTTTTTCACATCCCTCGCCAGGTTCAGTTCTGCCTGCGCCTTGGCTTTCCTGATCCCATGCCTGCAACTCCAGACGGCATCCCTGTATTATTCCTAGGTGACACAGCCTTGTTTCCAGAGCTTGTACGCCCCTTTCTTGGCCCTCAGTTCACTCATCGGGTCCTTGTTGAGACATGGCGGTTTCCTACGTCATCTGCCCACCGTCTTATTCAGAGAGATAGAGACCTCTTGTGCTTTCAGGAGGGTACCTTTGAAGAGTAGCCAGCTCTCCTCAACATCCTTGTCGTTAAGGACAGCACCCCAGGGGATCTTGGCCAACAATCCATTGAGTAGCTTGAAGTTTGCTCTTCTGAAGTTCAGGGTCCTGGCCCCATTCTTTGCCAGGCCCACAGCCCTCGAGATCACAAACTCGACCAGGGCATGGTCACTGCAGCCCAGGCTGCCTCCAACCTTGATGCCTTTGATGATCTCCTCAGCGTTGGTGAGCAGCAGGTCCAGCAACGCTTCATCTCTGGACAGTCTGTCCACTACCTGGACCAGAAAGTTATCATCAATGGATTCCATGAGCCTTCTGGAGCTCTTGCAGCTCGCCGTGTGGTCTTTCCAACAGATGCTGTTACCTTAATCAAGTAACCTTAAGGAATCACGTCCTTTGTAATGTGCTTCCGACGGCCCCGTGGCCAAGTTACGCACTGCTTACACCAATGTGGTGGGTGGTAAAATGGCGTTTAATTAACCTCGTGAGTCCCTTATATAGGGCTCCTATTTCATCTAATACATATGCATTACTGAGCATGGGAAGACCTATCGCGTTACAGCACGAGATCTCGCTGATGCCTAATACAACATTTCCCCCTCCCCATGCTCAATAAAGTCATGTCCCGTTACAACGCGAACGCTAGTCCTAAACCTAATATATAAAAATGTTAGTCTCCATATAAATCTAAAATATATAAGTTATCTAAAAAGTGAGGTAGACAAGCTACAATTCATGCAGAGGTAGGTAGTGCAATGTCTAATAATATTAGTGGTTTTCTAATTATTATATCCAAGGCATCTTGGGTTTATACAGTTCCTTCTTCTTCTTAAAGCTTATCATATATCCGTTGGCACTCCATTTTGTCATTAAATATTCTTTCTATCATACGCTGTAAACAACCCAAATAGTCCATCCAGCCAGCTGCCGAATGCATCATCAATTGCAATTTTCTTGGTATGCTCTTGCATCCACTCCAACTTCTTATGAATTGAATCACTGTGGTCGCTCAGATTGAAGCAGCACATACTAAACGGTGATGAGGCTGACTGTAAACTCAGGCAGAAATCTTTCTGCCTAGTTCGATTAGACCATGTGACCCAAATATTTTCTGGTTGTGACATGAGATGAGCACCCTCTCCCCCTGTAACAAACACAAATACATAAAAACACACAACAAGCGATACAACAAATGTCCTTCTCGTAGGTACAAGCAGTGGTTCTTTATCTGTTCCTTTCTTCTTTCCTGAAGAGTCACTTCGCGGTTGCGGCTGGCGGGTTCCCATCCATGACCCAGCTTCCCGCAGGCTTGGCATTTTTCTCTAACCTTATACCGTCTCTCTGGAGCTGTACACTGGTTCTTGTAATGACCTATCTGGCCACATTTAAAGCAGGGGTTCTTAGATTGATTATTTTGTGCGGTCATAACCGAAAGCCATGCCTTTGTCAGGCCATCACTGGGCAATGGTGTTGCTTGTTGTTTGTCCAGCACATACTTAATAATTTCACCCGGAGTCTCCAGATCATCAGGAGCCGCCCGAATGATATCTCTAATATTCTGATGAGACTTTTGCTTAAGACAATCTTTTATAACGGAAGATAATGCTTCCTTAGGTAGTTCTGATCCTTCTACTGCCTGTATCAATCGATTGGCAAATTCAGAGAATGTTTCTGAGGGACCCTGCTTTATCTCTGACCACGGGGAAACAGGTTCTGCTTTTCTTACAAAGTTTCTAAAAGCAGTAGAAGCCGCCCCCGTGGAGGCAAGTAATTCTCCCGGACGGAGGAGCCTAAGCTGCTTCTCTGCAGATCCAGCCAGATCTGCATCCGTTCCTAAAAGCCTCATTAAACTAGTTTTCGGATCTCCCTCCTTCCCATTCGCTGGGTGGTTCGGATCACAAGCAGTCTGTGCTACAACAGCCTTAAGTTGTACCGTCCACTCCTCCTTCCACACAGTAAACTGTACTGGTTCAAGGACAACTCTCATAAGGCTTTCAATATCATATGGCAGTAGGGGACCCGGGGCCATAAGAGCCTCAAAGGTACTCATAGTCATCGGGGACCTCAAGCCCTTTTTCTCAATTGCCTCTATAAACCGAGTCACTGCTTTCGCTTCCAAAGGCACCCAAACTGGTCCTTTCTTCTGGACGACTATCGGAAACACCGCCCAGTCCCGTTCCTTAAGCCCCAACCCTCTCATTGATTCACGGATATCCGACCAATCGGTGGGCTTGCGAGAATCCTCTCGCTCCTCCCTCCTCCGGGGAGACGCGACCAATTGGGTGGGGGTAGGCGGAACCTTTCGTTCCTCCTCTTTTTCCTCCCCCTTCTGGGGAGGCGGGACCGACAGGGCAGGGGTAGGCATTTCCTTTCTTTCCGTCCCTCTCTCCTCCCCCTTCTGGGGAAACGGGACCGGCAGGGTGGGGGCAGGCAATTCCTTTCTCTCCACCCCTCTCTCCTCCCCCTCCTCGGGAGATAAGACAAACGGGGTGGGGATAGGCAATTTTCTTTCCTCCGCTTTTTTCTCACCCTTCTCGGGACGAGATCCCTCCTCCGGAGGTGGGTCTGGGGGTGGCTCAACGCCTCCACGGCGCGCCTCCCCACACGACTCTCCCTCCCTCGGACAAATTCCATCCCCCTCAGGCGAGTAAAAGCTTTGCAAAGAGGGGTATAGGCGGGGATAATATGGTGGCGCCTCCCCAGATGACACAACTTCCGCCTTCTCTTCCGGAGTTGTTTCGGGCGCGGCCATGGCCATTGTGAAAACGGCCGGCGTGGCCGGCGCCATTTTGGGTGCAAAGTCGCCGCCAGAAAGCGATTCCTCCGCACCCCCCGGGACCCCGGACGTCCCAGTATCCAGACCAAAAACCCCAGTCGCGATGGCCTGGACTTGTTTCTCCTCCTTAGCGGCTTTAAGAGCACCCAGGACCAAACCCCAGGTTTTTAACTCCTCCGCTTTATACTCGTGCATTGCTCTATGGAGCATGGCAGCGGTGAAAGAATCCCACCGCTCCGAATCGAGCAGATTACTAGGGGAGGGTAAAATCTGCGCCACCTCCAAACAGGAGATGACGGCAGCTATATCCTTCTTAGAAGGAACATTTCTAACGCAGTGAGTTTTACAAACTCGTGATACTACCTTAATGACGGAATCCATTGTTTTTTCTGGTGCGCGACACCGTACGTCCTTGCACCCTTTGTATATACTCGAGACCTGTAGTCCCGCAGTCTTCCACGGTCCTCGTTTTCTTACGACCGAACCGCAGGTAGCAGCTGCTTCAATTTCCGCCCACCGAGGCGCTTCTACGGGATCTAACCGTAGGACATGCGTCCGCCACGCAGTTAGCCGTCGCACACTACCCCCAGGACGTGCCTCAGAGAGGGCACCAAATGTTACCTTAATCAAGTAACCTTAAGGAATCACGTCCTTTGTAATGTGCTTCCGACGGCCCCGTGGCCAAGTTACGCACTGCTTACACCAATGTGGTGGGTGGTAAAATGGCGTTTAATTAACCTCGTGAGTCCCTTATATAGGGCTCCTATTTCATCTAATACATATGCATTACTGAGCATGGGAAGACCTATCGCGTTACAGCACGAGATCTCGCTGATGCCTAATACAACAAGATGCCAGATGGTTGAAGTCCCCCATTAGGACGAGAGCCCGTGAGCATGACGCCTCCCGCATCTGGAGCAAGAAAGCCTCGTCAACAGCCTCCCCTCGATCAGGTGGCCTGTAGTATACCCCTAACACCAGGTGACCTTTATTAATCTCATCTCTAATTCTACTAACCCACAGGCTCTCAATCTGTTCCTGACGGTTGAGATCACACTGATCACACTGATTACCTGGATGAACCTCAGCAATTTTCACATTCCCAGTAGCACTAAAAGAACAGAAGATTTGAAAGTGTAAAAGCACTGCCTACTTGAAAAAATAAACATCATCGACATAGAATCATCATAGTCACCAAAGTTGGAAAAGGCCTCCAAGATCATCCAGTCCAACAATCAGTTCATCACCAATATTTCCCACTAAAACATGTTCCTCAGTATAATGCCTAAACATCTCGTGAACACCTCCAGGAATGATGGCCAATCACCTTTCTGGGCAGCCCATTCCAGTGCCTGACCATTCTCTCAGAGAAGAAATGTTTCCTAATATATTTCCAACAACTTAGCCTAGATGCCAGTAATAAAAGGTAAATAAACATACTAGAGGCAGAAAATTTGCAGTATTGACGTTTTACCTTTTATGCCATGCTTTTCACATGAAAAAAATCCATTTGCATTGAGCTTACTATATAGTCTGCTTACCTTTCACACTTAGGTAGCAACTTACTATTAGAAATCAAAATGTTCTTCATGAGGCAAAAGAGTCATTGGTATGCCACTTGCATTTGTTTCTGTCAAGATCTGCATAGGTTACATGCTCTAAGGCTGCTGTGTTTCCTTAGCCTCATGTGACTGCTGGGAGCTGTGCAGCTGACACCCTTTGTAAGCTTAGAAAATTCCTCCTATTCATCAGTATACCTTTCATCCTCCTGCATCTCCTTGTTTTTGCCTTCACGGAGAAAGACAGATCTCCATCATTAACTCATTATTATAAACTCAGAGGAAGCTCCTTGCTATTGGATTGAGATTTCTACTCTCTCTTGCTCCAGAATCACAGCAAAGCGGGGTCTCTTTTACATCTACAGTAAGATCAGGAATTTCTTGCCTGAGCAGAACACTCAATCTCCCTTAAGCACTGGAAAACATATGTACCGCCCAGCTGTTAGTAGCCTGGTCTGTAACACTCATCAGAGGTCTTACAAGAATATTTGTGAATGACATCTGAGAACGGCTCAGCTTTTCGCGCAGCACCCACCACAATTAATTTGAGCACTGCACACTGCTGCACTGTCCTGTCTACGTCTAATGTGTGTGTCATCTCATTTAACTAAGTTTAAGTCACAGACGTCTGTGTGTATAGTAAAGGTTTGGCCCTGTCGACGGTTTACAGGCTGGTTTGTCCCAGTTCCGTGACTGGTGGAGGGGAGGGATTCCGCAAAATCTGTGCCTCCAGAAAAGGGAAACAGGACTGTGGGAATACAAGAAGGAATTTACAGAGCAGCAGCTATGGAGCAAGATAATGACTTCACAGAGCAGCAGCTGCGAAGCAGGATAAACAGCATAAGAACCAAGGACACCTCTAGGAAAAGAATGAATGGATCGTGGCTTTGAAGGGGGTTTAGGGCTCTTATTGCAGTAGATTTCCTCCAAATAGCATGTGTGTTTTTTGAACATCCTCGTCTGTCTGCTATAAAAGTACAGCTTTTCAGGTAAAAAAGGGAAGTGTGATTTAAACGCTGGCAGAAGTCATAACTTCAGCCATCTTTGCTGACAACACCTTCCAAGCCAAGCCGTTGTATGATTCTGCATGTCTATGATGCAAGCAGCAGCCCCACGCAGCCCCGGTGCAGCGCATCACAAGAGCAGCAGCCTGCGGGGAGCCGCCACCCGGAATCACAGAGCGGTGAGGTCACAATGCCCCGTCCTATGGCTGTGCTGAGCTGTGCCATGAGCTCACAAGGCCTGGCCGCAGGCTTGGCTCTGTGCGACACTCACTGTGGCTGCAGCGGTGGTGTTGGAAGCATGGTGCGAGTGTGGGGGGCCATGGACCCCATGGGCCCTGCCCGCCTTGTCCTCTTCCTCCTCTTGGTGGCCATGAGTTTCCAGGAGAGCTGTGCTGCTCCGTGGCGAGCACCGGGAGCAGGTGGGTGGGTAGAGCTGGGACCCAAACTGAGCAGCGCTGGCAGCAAGAAGTCGGGCTGTGTCCCCACGGCCCTGTACTACACTTCCCTGGGGCCTGCCTTCCACGGGGGTGTTGTTGGCTAGGGGGTGATGGGTGGCACTGCGGGAGCCGGGCAAGAGCCCGTGGCTGCGCTGCTCCCCAGGGCCGGCTCCAGCCATGCCGGGCTGTGGCTCTGCTCATTGCTGGCTGGAGCACAGCCTTTATCCTGGGAGATGCCCGGGGAGAGTTGAGAAGAGGCGTGCTGGGCGTGCACGAGCATTTCTGCTTCAGGCTCATGGCACTCCCCAGAGATGAATCCCAGTTTCCAAGCCAGAGCCCCAGTCCACAGCCCAGGGGAAGAGACAGGTGTGCTTTCCTCCAGTGCCTCAGTGTGACCTTCCTGTACATCAGAGGCCTCCCAGGAAGAAAGCCCTGGGGGGCTGCATCTTCTTCCCCGTCATCTGCGAGAGATGTGGCACGTGGCCTGGAGAGAGCACTGCATACGCTGCCAGGTGCCAGCCTACGGCTCATCCCGTCCACCCCGCAGCTTTGGAAATCATGACCTGAGTTATTCATCCAGTTACTGAGGGAGAAGGAGATCACACCATGGAGCTGGAACTTCTCACATCTGTTCTTGATTCTAGATGATGAGCTTGGTGCTCCCTTTCCGGATGATCCTTTGGATCCGAACTTCATGCCTGTGCCTGGGGGACAACCCAGGGGTAAGTTGTGAGCGTCTGTTTCCTTGGAGGCTGAACCGTTCCTGCTCTCACGGTTCACCTGGGTGCAATTTGACTGAAGATCCTCTCCGGGTCTTCCAAGCCTGTTTGTGCCTGGAAGGGCTTCCACAGATGAGCCATGAGTACTATGTCTCTCGGAGAGCTGCCACGTTTCAGTGGGAAGCATACCGCTGCCCCTCTGCAGCCGAGGGAGCACAGACCTTTTTTAAGTACTGGAATAGGCTTCCCAGAAAGGTGGTTAAATCGCCATCCCTGGATGTGTTTAAGAGCCATTTGGATGTGGTGCTCAGGGCTATGAGTTAGCAGAGCGTTGTTAGAGTTAGGGTTCTATGGTTAGGCTGCGGTTGGACTTGATGATCTTCAAGGTCATTTCCAACCTGGGTCATTCGATGATTCGGGCTGTGGCCTCTCAAGGGGCCAAATGGTCTTCCATGAGGTCCCTGAGAATTGTTTCCCACGGCCTGGAGAAAGTATTTGGAAAGCTGTGGAATGCCAGCCAGCAGGTCACCTGGCCTCTGTGCAGCTTTGGAATTTCCCCCCCCCCCCGCCCCGTGTCATCACCTGAGCCACTTCCAGCACTGCAGCTCACTAAGGAAACGAGAGATGGGCACACGCAATGGGAACATTTCTCCTCTATGCGTGATGACAGCTGTGTCTGCAGGCAGTGGCTTACCAAAGCCTAGGTTTACCCCGCTCCGTGCGGTTGAGTTTAGAGCAGGGGTGAACTCCAGGAGGGCGTTCCTCTGGGCAGCTCCGCACAGCATTCGTTAAGTACGATGGTGAGGCCCCTGGAGGCAGCCAGGAACTGTTTCCGAGGCGCTCCCGTGCGGAAGGGAGAGAACAGTGTTGTGAAGGAATCCCTGGCTTTAACTGCATCCTGCGTCCTTCTGGCCGAAAGGATGCTCAGTAGCAGTTGCTCTGTCCTGCGTTTGTTTGCAGATGTGACCAGAGGAGGCGATCCAGGTTATCCTCTGATTTCCAGAACGGAGACTCTGTCGGATGGCGCAGGTAGGTCATAGCTTTGAAATTCTTCAGAGAGCTTTTGCTGCCCGTTTCAGTGCCATCTCATGGCACGATCCCCTGTACGCTCTGCTACTCAGTGATGCTGTAGTGTGTGACTGAAACTTTTTGTGGGTCTTTGGTTGCAGAAGTGCCCCCAGTGTGGGCCTTGCCCGGTCATCCGTTTCCTCCTGCGCTGGAGCCCAGCTGGAATCCCAGCAGTGAGTAGTTTGTCTTCACTGACTTGGCTGAGTTCAAGACTTCATGCACAAGATATTTAACTTCATACGTTCTGTTAAGGTCGGGAAAGAGAAGAGGATGAAGCCAAAAGAGGAAAACACTCCCAGGGCTCATCCCGGCTCCTGAAGCAGCTGCTGAAGGAAATGAAGAAGGCAGAGCGTGGTGGGTATACTTCAGTCTGTTCACTGTGGGACCTGGGAAGCTGAGGTCTGACGTACGTGTGTGGGCAGGCTGTAGCCTGCACAGCAGGAAGGGATGGCTCAGAGCCGTGCTGCAGCCGTGTTCCATGTAACACCTTGCAGGTGCTGTCAAGCACCAGAGCTGGTCTGCACCCAGCCAAGAGCCAGAGGCAGCTGCTCCCCCAGCACAACCATTACTTGTCAGAGCTGCTTTGTGCACGTGACATCCCAATCCTACTGCCCTGCTTTCTTTCTAAAGGAACGGACCAAGAAACTGAGCAGGGTGCACGGCAGGAAGGCGGATATCCCACTCTGCCGGTCCCGGACAGAGGAGCGCAGGCAGCAGCAACAACTGGCATGCCAGGTAATTTCTGTCCCGTGATCATACGGTGTCACTAACCAGAGTCACTGCGTGCCTGCAGGCTCTTGCTGCCAGCTCTTGCACACCAGGTCAGCAGCCAGAGCTGAGCGTGTGAGCACAGAGCAGATGTCAAAGAAGCCAGGGCTGGCTCTCTGAAAATGGCTGGCCTTAGTGGGGTGTGGAGAGTTGTTCCAGCAGTGTGCCAGAGAAGGTACTTGCAGACCTCTGTGACGCTGCTCAGCTCCCACCGCTCCCGGATCCCAGAGTTGTGAGCGAAGCCACCTGAGGGTGATGAGCAGGGTCCTGCATGGTAGGAGCCTGCAGGAGCGTTTCTCCCCTGGGCTGGCTCTGGCTGTGCCCTGTGCTGGCTGAAGCCTGACCTTCAGCCTGGGGGGCGTCCCACAGGAGAGCTCAGGACACGCACGCCGGGGAAAGCGTGAGGGATTCTGCTCTGTAGCTCTCCCCACAGACCAAGCCCAGACCCCAGGGTACAGCCCCAGCTCTCGGCCCAGAGGAGGACACGGGTAGTGCCTGTGCAGCCTCTCCCTACCCAGCGAGAGGTGGAAGCAATCCTTCTTGTCCTCCGGTGCTTCGGCACCAGAGACGGAGGCACCCACTGACAAAAAAGACCTCTGGGGTCCGTGAAGCACACTGAGAGATCATCTGTAGCGCAGCTGAAGGTAATGTGGGACATTGTCTCGTTTCTTCCAGGGATGAATGCAGGCGAAAGCACAAAGGCTGGTGCTCACAGACCTGGGCGGAAGCGCCACGTTCCGGTGATGGTCTCAGCGGTGCTGCTGCCTGTGCTGGTGCTGGCCGTTGGTGCTGTGATATGGCTGTGCAGAAACTACCTGTGAGTTGGCCTTTCCCCAGAACACCTGATTGCTGCATTTGGCAATGGAGCATTTGTGGTGCCAGGATCCTGGGCGGCCAAATCGGCTGCTGGCAGTACACTGCCAGGACTCAGGTTGCAAAGTCTTTCAAGTTTCCCCTTATTTCCTGTCAGTGAGTAGTGCTTTCTGAAACTCATTCTCACAGAGTGCGCAAGAGGGAAAAGAGAGCAGCAGAAGAAGAAGCTCCTCCTGATAGCAACGAGGAGATGGTTCCAACTGGAGATGAGAGCTGGGAAAGGCAACAAGACTCTTGCCCAATTGAACAAGAATCTCAGCAATAGTTCCAGTCCGTTCCATTCTGCCACTGGAGAGGCCAGAAGTCTTCCAAGTTTTATTTTATACTTAAAACAAACAATCCAACAACCGTCCCACCCTTCCCTTCCTCCCTCCCTCCCCCCCCCCCAAAAAAAAAACAACACAAAAAAACCAAAAAAGAACAAAAACCCAACAAAAAACAACCCACCCTCAATAAAACAAAAAAACCCCCAAAAATTAGAATCTCAACGCTGTTCTTTTTCTTGGGTACACTGAGGTGACGCTTCTTCTAGCTGAGACTTTGCAATGAGTTTGTGTCACGCAGTTCTCTCTAGAGCTCACTCGGTGACAGCGGGAACAAACCCGGGCTATACAGTCCCCTTCCCCACCTCCCCTCTGATGCTGTAAAGCACAAGCTGTCCCAGCCATGACCTGCCTCTGACATGCTCAGCCTGCAGGGAGAAGATCTGCCTGCGTGTCTGCAGGCTGTGCTCACTTTGCCAGGCACAAGGTTCAGTCCAGAGCTCAGCTCAGTTTACCTACAGCAGAAATCCAGGCTCTGCCAGCCCTGCTGCAGAAACACTGAAGTCCCGTTCTTGCAGTGTCACGCAGTTCTCTAGATCGATCCATGACATTGACAGGAGGGCAGTAGGCCCGTGGGCCCCTCGGGCCCCTAAAATGTGAAGGGAAAAGGGAAAAGGGGTAGGGAGGTGGGAGCTGGGCTGTAGGGAGCAAGCAGCAGTCTTTCTTGCTTACTATGATATCGGAATGCAAGATAACACAATATAAATGACCTTCTCCTGACCCTTGTCCCTGCCTCCCCCTGTCCTCAGAGTGCAGCCACCTGCTCTTGAGGAGGGTAAAGAACTGGGATAATTTATACTTGCTTATCCTGGCACTGTCTGTGGGCCGCTAAGAGAAATCCCTGCATTCCCAAAAACAGAGACAAAAAGGGACAGGCAGAGGAGTGCCTAGTGAAGATGGAACGATGCTTTCAGCTGTGGTTGCTATGGCTGGATACAACCGACCACCCAAGGCTGAGCACGCTCTCCTGTCTCAGCCCCAGTTCTGGAAATAGCCAGAAGAGCCCAGTGTTCTCTTGCCTTCCTTTACTGCTGTGAGCCATTCTGAAATGCACGTTATCAATAGAGCAAAATATCAATTTTTAGCCCCAAAATAAAATTCCTCCCTTAAATAGCACTACTTATCCCCAAAATAGGACATTTTCTACACACACACACACAGACAAACACACACACACACACACAAAACAAAACAAAACAAAAAAAACCCCAAACCATTTTCTGCTGTAAATATCTCCTTTAATGCATTTCTTTGGAGCTGTTTGCCTTTGGAAGACAGTGCTGGCCTGTGACCAAAACCTCACTCCAGCTTTGTATAGAAGAACTGGGGAAACAGTACCATCGTCCCCTGTGAAAAGCAGGATGCAGGTGGGCACCTCCCTTTCTGCTGAGATCCCCAAACCAGAGGCTGCCACTCTAAAGAGAGCTAACTCCACCTCTGTTGGACTTACAAATAAGTTGGGACAGTCGCCACTGGCTTTGACTTAACAACACCTGATGACCCATCACTACTGAAGATCAACATCTGGACTCCCATGGTAGCGACCATCTCTCTCTTGTTTCCTACAAAGACTGCTTGCTTTTATTTCCAACTTTTTCTATTGCCCGTCTTCCCTTCCACATCTCCCTAAACAACTTGATTTGCAATAGACTGGACGGGCTAACATTTAACTCCTTGTGTCTCAATCTCTCCGTCGGGTACACGTATATTAAAAGAACCTCCCTCTCACTCTGATAGTAGGAGCGAGAGAGTGTCGCCTCCCTGAAGAAAAGCAGAGGTAGAGGGACAATGGGGACTCCTCCTTCCGAGACCCCTTGGCTCTGACAGACAGGGTGCCTGCATTTCTTGGAGCCTCGGGTCTCAAGTCAAGGCAGCATTTGAAAGGCGTAGCTGTGCGTGAGGCTGGGCCTGGGCTGGAGATGAGACTGTTCCCTTCCAACCTGCAGCTCCATGAGATCCCGGGTGGGAAGAGAAGGGCTTTTTGGGAGACTCGGGTATAGCTGAGGAGCAAAACACTGCAGCTAATCAACTTGGGAAGGGACAAAGAGAGGCAGAGAAACGGCTGCCTCCCTTCAGTGCTCTGACCTGAAGGCACCCCCGGGGTTTGCATCTGGGCACAGAACTGCCCTGTGTTTGGAGAAGAGTCTGCCTTCTTTGTACAGAAACCCATCGGCTGTTGGACTGCGTGGAAAGAGATGGAGTAAAATACAATCAAGGCCTTGCAGAAATCGGTCCTTTGCTGCGTTCTGGCCATTGGTGCGCTGAACAAGATCTATCGGCCCCACAGGGATGCACTTTCTCCCTGAAACACAGGCCCCAAGGGAAACAATTGCAGCTCCTCACTTAATAGAAGGATCTGCATTCTCTTCCAAACTGTACTTTGAGTAAACACTAGTCCTGCGTCCAAACAGATCGTTAAGGTGCCATGTTGCAATTGAAAATCCAGACCCTGGCTTTGGAAGCCAAAGAGAAGCCAAAGTCTGCTCCCCGACTCCCACCCCGGTCAGGCCCTCAGGCAGCCATCTTAAGAGGGCATGGCTGTGCTCCTGCCAGGCAGGCCGTACCCAGCGGTGAACGTGGCACCGGGAGGGGTGGGATGGGGCTGCCTGGAGCCCCCACTTCACACGGCTGTCCCCTCCTCAGCCCTCAGGAGAGCCGCAGCTCAGCCGGCGAGCTGTGTGTGGGAAAGGCTGTGTCACAGCCAAGGGTCCTGGCTCGGGGCTGCAACATGTGCCTCTTCTGAGCAGTGCAGTGCTGAGCATTGCTCCAGGAACAACGGGCAGTTACTGGGAACATTTCAGAAGCAAGAAGGAGAAGGCCAGAGGCCTGGAAACATGGCCTGTGGAGGAGCTGCCCTGAGCACCCGAGCGCTGAACTTCCAGCACTCAGCGCTCACTCAGCGAGAGCAGCTGCTTTGGACCGGCCCGGCCAGAACCGGAGCCAGAGATCTCAAGGCAGGAGCGGCCTTGGGGCTTCACACTGTGCCGCCGTGCAGCAGATGGCAGCAGAGGGGCAGCCTGGTGGAGTGCGCTCTGAGGAGCTGTCACCTTGCAACAAGGAGCAGACAGCAAGGAGCCTCGTGCTTCTGCTTAGAAATAGAGAGGCAAAGTCCTCAGCACCAAAACACACGGGATCACACAACCACCAAGGTTGGAAAAGACCTCCAAGGTCATCCAGTCCAGCTGTTCACCTGCCACCACCATTTCCCACTAAGCCACGTCCCTCAGAACCACATCTAAACGTTCCCTGAACACCTCCAGGGATGCTGACTCCAGTCCCTCCCTGGGCCGCCCGTCCCAGTGCCCAGCCACTCTTTTGGAGAAGTTTTTCCTAATATCCAGCCCAAAACACCCCTTGTTGCTTTCAAGGTTCTTTCATTTCTTCACAGAGTTGCTCAGAATCGTCGCCTGGGAGGATGCGAACCTAATGAGGTTCAGTAAGGTGAAGTGCAGGGTGTTGGGCCTGGGTCGGGGCAGTCCCAGGTATACGTACAGCCTGGGAGAGGACACGGTGACACGGCCACCACCATCAGCTTTGCACTGTCACCAGCTCAGAACAACCTGCGCCAGCGGGAGTGACCCGCTGTCACCTTCGCTATGATGGAACGTGCCACTCCCCACCTCACTGTGCTCACAGCTACTGCTTGGTCTCCAGAGATGCTCAGCAAGGGTCGATGAGTGTCAGTGGGTGCCACGTTTCCATTGTACTTGTGCTGTGTGCAGGAGGTTTGATTGGGCAGGACCAGCTTGATGCTCAGATCCCTGAGCACTGGCTACCCAGGTGGCCTTTGCTACACGTGCGTCCCAATGTCTGTCTGTCTCAGCGCCCATTGCCCTCGTTGTAGTTGTTAACAGCACTGCACTGTTTGATTTTCCCAGAGGCTGTGCATGATGTGATATATGCACTCGATGCCGCACTCTTTGGCCCAGGTGGTTATGAGATTGTTTTGGAAACGAGCCCCGTTGTCTGACTCCGTTCTATCTGGGGTGCCGTGTTGCCGCAGGATTTGCTTTTCCAGGTCCCAGATAGTATTTCAAGCAGTGGCATTGGGCACGGGAGATGTTTCCAGTCATGTGGTCGTTCCTTCCGCCACTGGAGTTTGTGGGAGTTCATGGGAGTGTGATACAGCCCACCTGCCAGGCCTTACAGGTCCAACCTGAAGGGTCAGCACCGGCCACGGGGCCTGAAGCCCCAATCAAGCAGGGCAGCACCAACCCGAGGGCCTAAAATCACGGCCTGAAAGGCTGGCAGCAGTCATAGAATCATACCCTAGTATCATAGAATGGACTGGTTTGAAAAAGACCACAATGATCATCTGGTTTAAAGAGGGGGGCCATATGCTGGATCGCCATCCCCCAGACCAGGCTGCCCAGAGCCGCATCCAGCCTGGCCTTGAATGCCTGCAGGGATGGGGCATCCACAGCCTCCTTGGGCAACCTGTTCCAGCACGTCACCACCCGTGGCGTGAAAAACTTCCTCCTAAGATCCAACCTAAACCTCCCCTGACTCAGTTTAAAACCATCCCCCTTTGTCCTATCACTGCCCACCCTCGCAAACAGCCGTTTCCCCTCCTGTTTATACGCTCCCTTCAAGTATTTGAAGGCCGCAGTGAGACCGCATGGAGTCATCCAAACTGAGAGGAATAATATAAGGGCATTTATTGAGAGCTTTCTTAACAACTAACAACCAATTGGGGGTAACATTGGCTAATGGGCCAATTATGATGAAGAAGTGTTAGAGGCCGTTATTGTAGGCCATGGCTGCTTTGAGGAGTTAAAGAATGAAAGAAGACCAAGAGAAAAGACAGAAAACGGGGAAAGAGGGACAGACAGGCAGCAAAGCGAGGCGGTTCAGCGCTGGTAGATCCAGCCACGTCCTGCTGTCAGGTGCGGATCTTCAGTCTGATGGGCCGTCGGAGGTTTGTTCTTCAGCTGACAGCGACTCCCGATGACAGTGCAGACTGATTTCCAACAAGTCCAACGTGGTGGCACTCAGCCGCCTGCCAACACTGCCCCACTGCTGTGCCTGTGAGCCCCTGGGGGCAGGATCACAGGAGAGGCTCCTTCCATGGGGACAGAGCCCTGTCCCCTGCCCCACTGCGTAGCCCTGAGCTGGGAGGGGTTATTGAGCTGGGTGGTCAGATGGGCAGCAGCCCATCACAGACCACACGCAGGGTCCTGCTTGCAAAGTACACCACGTAAGCGTACATTGGCTGGGGCAGCACCCGCAGCAGGAGCCGATAGAGCAGCTCCTGGTCATAGTGCCGGGCGTAAAATAGGGCAGAGCCCAGCACGGCAATGAGCAGCAGCTGGAGGCAGACGAAGATGAGGCAGATGGTCCTGTGGGGCAAAAGAGGGCCGGGAATGAGGCGTCCCTACCCCATGGCAGCACAGCCCCACACGGTGCCACAGGGGCTGTTTGGGAGCCCCGCTGGCTGCAGAGGGGTCCAGGCCATCAGCCCACTGCCAGGAGCACGGCTGCTGGTAGCGGGGCACAGGGCAACAAAGGGATACTCACTGCATCCAGAAGGAGAGCCCACATCTCCTCGCCCGCTCCTTCTTCTCCTGTAGGTGAAGATGGGGCAGGGATGGTGGTCAGGGCCTGCTGCGCAGCTGGAGTTCATGCAGGACTTGGGAGCCCAGCAGCGCAGCAGCACAGCGCCAGTGCTGCAGGGAGCCCTGTGTGCGGAGAGATCCCCGTTGCATGGGGTGAGGGTGCCGTGCGTTCTGTACCTGACCAGCTGTGCCTCCACCAGCTCCGGCAGCACAGCCCCAGGCACGCGCTCTGCCTCCAGCTCCATCCGATGCTGCTGCCTGTGGGCAACAAGGCTTGGTTGGAGGCTGCCGGCCTCTGCCACCGCGGTGGCTCCCCAGCAGTGTGTGCCCACCCCAGGGCTGGGACGGGGCTGCTCTGCCACGCCAGGCAGCGAAGAGAACCCGAGCCCCGACCCCAGCAGCGCTGCAGTCCCACTGCAGCAGAGAGCCCCGTGTGCAGGCGTGGGGTGCAGGGCCCCGTCCCACTCACCAGGCACCCTCCAGCTCCAGCTCCTCCCGCTCCTCTCGCAGGCGCTGTTCCTCCCGGCGCAGCACCTGGCAGACAAAAGCGTGAGCGTCTGCTGCAGCTCTCCTCCAGGTCCACAACATGGGGTGGGCAGCCCTGCTCCCCTCGCCCCTCCGCACTACCTGGATCTCCTCTGTCTCAGCCTTCAGCTGCTCCTCCAGCTGGGCAATGAGCTGCTTCTCCTGCAAGACAACGGGTGTGCCACGTGGGGTGGCTGCGCTGGGACCCATGGACCCAAGGGACTGGAACCAAGGTCCTCCTGCACAGCCAGGAGCCAGGTATAGCTTACATATATATATGTATTATATGTATTACATATATATATACATATATATATTCCACTACAAATAGTGGAATAGTGTACAAAGGAAAAAGGGTTAAAGAGAAAGTGAGTTTGGTATGAGAGGAATCCCCCTGCACTGTTTCCCCTCATTCCCCCCCCCTCGAACTTCCCCACCCCCCGCAAGAACTCTTGGAGTGAGAGAGAGCCGGGGACAGAAACTGCTGCTGTAAACAACGAAGGGGGAGGTGGAGAGTACGGGGCAATGGAAGTGAAAAGAGCCTTCATGTGCAGAGATCTAGGAAACCTGAAATCCCGGTATTAGCACTGGACACCTCTGGAGAGAAGGAGGTGAAAGTGAGATAGGATGTTAGTAGTTTATGTAATGATGAGAGTTTGGAAAGTGAGAAAGTTTGGGACAGACACAGGCTGAAGAAAGCAAGGACTGGCAAGGTATAGCAGGGATGTCAGGACTGAAGAGAGGTGAACGATATGAAAACAAACCAAACGCAAACTGACTGACAAACAGGTAGTAAGGGAATTGGGAATAAGAACAGCTGTTACTGTTATGGTGCTAGAATAGGGCTGTAGGACCCAGAGATCCCCTCAGGGAGAGGTGATGGGGTGGGGGCTTGAAGAGCCCAGGGAGGGCTCGACCCCACTGGAAGGAAAGCAGTGTGCAATCTGCAATGGGAAATTGCATCTAGGGAAGCAGGATAAAGAGCTTTATTTTCTGGTGGATATGGGTGCTTCTTACTACTCATAGAAGGTTTTGTAACAGTAGTAGAAGCTACTGCCCAACAAGAAAAGGATTTTTTATTTATTTATTTATTTATTTTGGATCAATTAAATATAAGCTAAGAAAACAAGTAGGAATACAGAAATTCTTGTACCTGCCAGGCTACTCTGGCAAGAAATTTAATAAAACTGGAGCTAAGGGTGCAATGATATTGACTGATTAAAAACTGTAACTCTGGCTTTAACACAAACTGGGCAAAACAATGTTGTACCCCCAGGAGTTACAGCAATCCCAAATATGATGCACTTAGGGGTGTGGGCATCAGCACCAAAAATGAAGCCCTAAACAGAAGTTAAATGCAAGAGCTTGCCCAGTCAGGGTAAAGCGGTGCCCTATGAGGATATGTAACTGTAGAAGGATAAAAGAAATAATAGATAACTTTTTGGAGTCTGGATTCCAATTTTGATAGCAAGTGCTATAGTTTGGTATGAGACTTGAGGGCAAGTAATAGAATTGTTGAATGGATACACTCAGTGGTGACAAATCCATGCACTTTATTAACCAAGTTAAGGAATGAATAGGTGGAATTTACCTTCTGGATTTGAAGCATGTCTCTTCTGCCTGGTTTGGCCAAAGGAAGCCTAAGGTTATTTGCCTTTGAATACAAAAGCCCTAATATGGGGAGAAGAGTCTTGGTTAACCTGAACAGTGTTACCCAGGGTTGCGAGAACAGCTTTATGACGGTCAACTCGTGAGCCTGAGACCTGGGATCCTCCATCCCAGGGTGGAACTTTACTGCAGCACGTGGATGCCACAGCAACAAAAGAGAACTGTGCAATGGACTGTGAGTTTGCTGAGTTTCTTGGTTTACAGAAAGCACAACTAACTCAACAGCAAGTGACATATTTGGGATATGGGATTACAGCTGGACTTTGAACCTTAAGGACTGCCAGGAAAGAAGCCATCTGCCAAACCCCTGAGCCACAGACTGCCAGGGAACTCCATACATTCCCAGGAATGACAGGATGGTGCTGACTGTGGATACACAGCTATGGACTGATCGTTAAGCTCCAGACAGCTTGATGAAGTGAGTAAGGGATGGCCAGGGTGCCTGAGGGCGGTGGCTGCACTGGTGCTCAATATTCAAGCAGCCTGTAAATCTACATTGGGCCAAAGAATCCCAGTTTTAATATCTCATACAGTGTTTACTGTATTGGAGGCAAAAGGGGAACATTGGCTCTCACCCCAAAGATCCCTGAAATACCAGGCCCGTCCTGATAGAGCAGAATGTTGTAGAAATAATTGTAACTAATATTGTCAAGCCAGTATCTTTCCTTAGCGGAACTCCTGCAGAACCAGGACTACATGACTGCTTTGAAACAACTGAAGCTGCACATTTCAGATGGTCAGTCGGACCTGAAGGACCAAACCCTTAGAAGATGCAGAAGTTCCTGGTTTACTGACAGCTGCAGTTTTGTGAAACAAGGAGACTGTAAGGCAGGATCCAGTCCCCGGCTTGAAATAGGTGAACTAGAGATTTCAGAGATGATGTTTGTGCTTATAGTCCTTGGATCCTGGTCAGTAGCAGTTACTGCATATCCTGCCTTACAGAAATGAACGGGCGCCCGTTGCCCGGGCTTGCCCTCGCCACGACTGCGCACGCGCAGAGCAGGCGGCCGGCGTGCGCGCCGCCGTCCGATCGCCCCTCCTGCCGAGCTTTAAGTGACAGCCGGGACAGCCAATCGGCTCTGCAGGGCGGGAACGCGGCTCTCCCGGAAGAAGGGCGACAGCGAAAGCCAATAAGATGGCCGAACGGGGAAGGGCTGGCCAATAGGAGGGCTGGAGGCCGTGCCGGGGGAGGGGCGTGCGGGAGGCCGTGCCGGGCCGCAGCCTGGGCCTGCTGTGCGTCGGTCTGTCCGGCGGTGCCGCCCGGCGTGCGCTGCTGCTCCGGGCCGCGCGTGCCGGGGAAATGTCTCTTCCTTCTGTGGAAGCCGCCGAGCGCCTCGGCCTGCACTCTGTCATAAATACGCGGCGATGAGCGGCTCGGTGCGCACAGGGCGGCCAATCCGCTGCTGGGACGGCACTGCCGCTGTCAGACCGCGTCCGAAGTCGCGGTCCCTCCGGCTGTGAGCTCCCTCCGAGGACGAGCAGGCCGCCATCAGGTCTCCGCAGCGCCTTCTCCGGGCCGCACGAGCCCGACGATCTCAGCCCTTCCTGTCGGGAGAGGCTGTTCCTGGGCGATGGGGCGCCACCAAGGAGTCAGATGCAACGAGGGCATCCCCTCGTCTTCCCATTCACTGCTACCCAGAAGCGAGCAGGGGCAAGGGAAGAGCATCCCTCCACTTCTTGTCTGAGGAGAAGCGGTGCGCCGAGAGGCCTGAGAGAAGGGGGAGGATGTGGGGGGTGGGAGCTGCACCGCCACAGCTGACGCAGGCACTGCGGGCTGTAGGTGACGAGAAATCCACACGGCAAGCCTTCCTTCCACATGGGCCCAACACAGAATCACAGAATCATAGAATCACAGAATGACCCGGGTTGGAAGGGACCTCAAGGATCATGGAGTTCCTACCCCCCTGCCTGGCAGGGCCACCAAACATACACCTTTACTAGATCAGGTTGCCCAGGGCCCCGTCCAACCTGGCCTTGAACACCTCCAAGGACGGGGCATCCACAGCCTCCCTGGGCAGCCTGTTCCAGGGCCTAACCACTCTCCTAGTAAAGAACTTCCCCCTAACATTCAACCTAAATCTTCCCTCCTTCAACTTGGATCCGTTTCCCCTAGTCCTGCTATTGTCAGCCTTTTCAAAGAGTTTACTCCCCTCCTGGGTGGAGGTACCCTTCAGGTATTGAAAGGCTGCAATGAGGTCACCCCGCAGCCTTCTCTTCTCCAGGCTGAACAAGCCTAACTCCCTCAGCCTGTCCTCATAGGGGAGGTGCTCCAGCCCCCTGATCATCTTCGTGGCCCTCCTCTGGACCCTCTCCAAAATCTCTCTGTCTTTCTTGTACTGAGGGCTCCACACCTGGACACAGTACTCCAGATGGGGCCTCACAAGAGCCGAGTAGAGAGAGACAATCACCTCCCTATCCCTGCTGACCACCCCTCTCCTGATGGAGCCCAGGATCCCATTTGCCTTCCGAGCCGCCAGAGCGCACTGCTGGCTCATGTTGAGTCTCTCGTCCATCAGGACCCCCAGGTCCTTCTCTGCCCAGCTGCTCTCAAGGACCACTCCTCCCAGCCCGCACAGGTGCCTGGGGTTCTTCCGGCCCAAGTGCAAAACCTTGCACTTAGCTGTGTTGAACCTCATTAGGTTCACCTGAGCCCAGCTTTCCAGCCTGTCGAGGTCCCTCTGGACGGCATCCCTTCCTTCCACCGTATCAACCGCACCTCTCAGCTTGGTGCCGTCAGCAAACTTGCTGAGAGCGCACTCAATTCCCTCATCGATGTCATTAATAAAGATGTTAAAGAGCACCCGTCCCAAGACAGACCCTTGGGGGACACCGCTCGTTACCGGCCTCCACCTGGACATAGAGCCGTTGACCACCACCCTCCGTCTGCGGCCTTTCAACCAATTGCTTATCCATCGAGTTGTCCACCCATCAAATCCACTTCCCTCCAATTTGGAGATGAGGATGTGGTGGGGGACCAGGTAAATGACATCGGTCGCCTTCCCTTCATCCACCATCGCCGTCACTCCAGCATAGAAGGCCACAAGATTAGTTAAGCACGACCTTCCCCTGGTGAAGCCGTGCTGGCTGTCTCGGATCACATTCTCATTCTTTATGTGATCGAGCATGTTGTCCAGGAGGATCTGTTCCATGATCTTCCCAGGCACGGAGGTGAGACTCACCGGCCTGTAGTTCCCCGGGTCCTCCCTGCTCCCCTTCTTGTATACGGGAGTGACGTGACCCTTCCTCCAGTCATCTGGGACCTCACCTGACAGCCACAGCTTCTCAAATATGATGGAGAGCGAGGAAAGAAGAAGCACGACATTTGGGCCTTGCAGGTGGGCATCCTTCTGTGCCAGAAGTTCTTTGTCCTCTTAATAGTGAAGGGAGTGACGTGCAGAATCAAACTCTGTAACCCACGTAAGGTTATAAAGCAGCTATGCTCATCATGGCGCCAGATCAAGGGGGATATCTCCTCCTTTCTCACACTCGGAGAAAAGCCCTGGGTACATATTTACAGGCATAACATTTACATGTTCATTACGTTCCACAGAAATGGGCTCAAATTCTGAGAAATTATTAACATACTGTCCCACCCTCTTGAACACGCGTCCTAAAAATGGGGTGGGTGTCTCCGGTGGTCGCTGGATGAAGGCTGGTAGTCGACCTCGCTGTGAACTTCCAGCCTTTTAATGTGGGTAGTCCAAACCAGCTCGTACTGGTGTTGTGTTGAGCTGAGGCATCTGTTTCACTCTCCCATCTTCTACAACAGGAGTCCTTCCTTCTTTCTTATTGTTGATGGGCAGCGAGTTTCCGTGGACTCAGCATTCTGTTCTTCAGCTTATGTGTGCGCAAGCATCTTGTCCTTCAGCGTGGACCCACTCCAGGTCTGTGAAAAGGCTGTTCCCACAATTTGGAAAGGCTGTTCTCCTGGTTCGGGAGACAGCCAGAGCTGGGGAATGGATGCATGGCACCGTAACTCTGAGCAGCAAGGGAACTAGAATGGAATGCAGACACTGCCAACTTCTGCCAGTTCAAATCTGCTTCCAAACTGTTGTGGCTTTGTAATTTGGTTCGTCTTGCTATTCCACATCAGAACATCATGTGGGATAATGGGAGTTAAGGACACAAGTTTTTTTTTTCTTTCTTTCTTTTCCTTTCCTGTGGACTGCCTGAAATGGGCATGGGGGGAAGCGGCACCGGAGGGGAGGTCGGGGAGGGGACAGTTTTGCCCGGCAGCGTGGTTGGAACTTCCCGCCTCCCACAGCCCGCCGGTGCGATTTGGACTCGTTTTTCTCCTTGTTGGAACTCTCTCGTTGTTGCTTAGTGTCATTGGGCTCATTAAACTGCTGTTCATTCTTTTCATAGTTTCCCTCCTAGACCCATTCGCAATCTCCCTTCCCTTCCCCTCTCGGCCGCACCGCGCTGTTAGAGAGAGGAGGTTTTGGTTCCTACTCTGCCCGGGTTTGTTCCCGCTGTCACCGAGTGGGCTCTAGAGAGAACTGCGTGACACAAACTCATTGCAAAGTCTCAGCTAGAAGAAGCGTCACCTCAGTGTACCCAAGAAAAAGAACAGCGTTGAGATTCTAATTTTGGGGGGGTTTTTTGTTTTATTGAGGGTGGGTTGTTTTTTGTTGGGTTTTTGTTCTTTTTTTGGTTTTTTTGTTTTTTTTTTTGGGGGGGGGGGGAGAGGGAGGAAGGGAAGGGTGGGACGGTTGTTGGATTGTTTGTTTTAAGTATAAAATAAAACTTGGAAGACTTCTGGCCTCTCCAGTGGCAGAATGGAACGGACTGGAACTATTGCTGAGATTCTTGTTCGATTGGGCAAGAGTCTTGTTGCCTTTCCCAGCTCTCATCTCCAGTTGGAACCATCTCCTCGTTGCTATCAGGAGGAGCTTCTTCTTCTGCTGCTCTCTTTTCCCTCTTGCGCACTCTGTGAGAATGAGTTTCAGAAAGCACTACTCACTGACAGGAAATAAGGGGAAACTTGAAAGACTTTGCAACCTGAGTCCTGGCAGTGTACTGCCAGCAGCCGATTTGGCCGCCCAGGATCCTGGCACCACAAATGCTCCATTGCCAAATGCAGCAATCAGGTGTTCTGGGGAAAGGCCAACTCACAGGTAGTTTCTGCACAGCCATATCACAGCACCAACGGCCAGCACCAGCACAGGCAGCAGCACCGCTGAGACCATCACCGGAACGTGGCGCTTCCGCCCAGGTCTGTGAGCACCAGCCTTTGTGCTTTCGCCTGCATTCATCCCTGGAAGAAACGAGACAATGTCCCACATTACCTTCAGCTGCGCTACAGATGATCTCTCAGTGTGCTTCACGGACCCCAGAGGTCTTTTTTGTCAGTGGGTGCCTCCGTCTCTGGTGCCGAAGCACCGGAGGACAAGAAGGATTGCTTCCACCTCTCGCTGGGTAGGGAGAGGCTGCACAGGCACTACCCGTGTCCTCCTCTGGGCCGAGAGCTGGGGCTGTACCCTGGGGTCTGGGCTTGGTCTGTGGGGAGAGCTACAGAGCAGAATCCCTCACGCTTTCCCCGGCGTGCGTGTCCTGAGCTCTCCTGTGGGACGCCCCCCAGGCTGAAGGTCAGGCTTCAGCCAGCACAGGGCACAGCCAGAGCCAGCCCAGGGGAGAAACGCTCTTGCAGGCTCCTACCACGCAGGACCCTGCTCATCACCCTCAGGTGGCTTCGCTCACAACTCTGGGATCCGGGAGCGGTGGGAGCTGAGCAGCGTCACAGAGGTCTGCAAGTACCTTCTCTGGCACACTGCTGGAACAACTCTCCACACCCCACTAAGGCCAGCCATTTTCAGAGAGCCAGCCCTGGCTTCTTTGACATCTGCTCTGTGCTCACACGCTCAGCTCTGGCTGCTGACCTGGTGTGCAAGAGCTGGCAGCAAGAGCCTGCAGGCACGCAGTGACTCTGGTTAGTGACACCGTATGATCACGGGACAGAAATTACCTGGCATGCCAGTTGTTGCTGCTGCCTGCGCTCCTCTGTCCGGGACCGGCAGAGTGGGATATCCGCCTTCCTGCCGTGCACCCTGCTCAGTTTCTTGGTCCGTTCCTTTAGAAAGAAAGCAGGGCAGTAGGATTGGGATGTCACGTGCACAAAGCAGCTCTGACAAGTAATGGTTGTGCTGGGGGAGCAGCTGCCTCTGGCTCTTGGCTGGGTGCAGACCAGCTCTGGTGCTTGACAGCACCTGCAAGGTGTTACATGGAACACGGCTGCAGCACGGCTCTGAGCCATCCCTTCCTGCTGTGCAGGCTACAGCCTGCCCACACACGTACGTCAGACCTCAGCTTCCCAGGTCCCACAGTGAACAGACTGAAGTATACCCACCACGCTCTGCCTTCTTCATTTCCTTCAGCAGCTGCTTCAGGAGCCGGGATGAGCCCTGGGAGTGTTTTCCTCTTTTGGCTTCATCCTCTTCTCTTTCCCGACCTTAACAGAACGTATGAAGTTAAATATCTTGTGCATGAAGTCTTGAAGATCAGCGGTGACTCAGCCAAGTCAGTGAAGACAAACTACTCACTGCTGGGATTCCAGCTGGGCTCCAGCGCAGGAGGAAACGGATGACCGGGCAAGGCCCACACTGGGGGCACTTCTGCAACCAAAGACCCACAAAAAGTTTCAGTCACACACTACAGCATCGCTGAGTAGCAGAGCATACAGGGGATCGTGCCATGAGATGGCACTGAAACGGGCAGCAAAAGCTCTCTGAAGAATTTCAAAGCTATGACCTACCTGCGCCATCCGACAGAGTCTCCGTTCTGGAAATCAGAGGATAACCTGGATCGCCTCCTCTGGTCACATCTGCAAACAAACGCAGGACAGAGCAACTGCTACTGAGCATCCTTTCGGCCAGAAGGACGCAGGATGCAGTTAAAGCCAGGGATTCCTTCACAACACTGTTCTCTCCCTTCCGCACGGGAGCGCCTCGGAAACGGTTCCTGGCTGCTTCCAGGGGCCTCACCATCGTACTTAACAAATGCTGTGTGGAGCTGCCCAGAGGAACGCCCTCCTGGAGTTCACCCCTGCTCTAAACTCAACCGCACGGAGCGGGGTAAACCTAGGCTTTGGTAAGCCACTGCCTGCAGACACAGCTGTCATCACGCATAGAGGAGAAATGTTCCCATTGCGTGTGCCCATCTCTCGTTTCCTTAGTGAGCTGCAGTGCTGGAAGTGGCTCAGGTGATGACACCGGGGGGGGGGGGGGGAAATTCCAAAGCTGCACAGAGGCCAGGTGACCTGCTGGCTGGCATTCCACAGCTTTCCAAATACTTTCTCCAGGCCGTGGGAAACAATTCTCAGGGACCTCATGGAAGACCATTTGGCCCCTTGAGAGTTTCTCACTGGGAGACCTCAGAGATACGCAGACAAAGCCAACACAATGCTGACAGCTCCCAAGAAACGATGACCATCCACGCTTCTCGGGCAGAAGAACCCTCTGGCCGGTGAAAGGCGGAACCCTCGATGAACTGTCCCAGCCAAATATGAACAAATATCGAGGAAATGAAGCCTGCTGATTTACCTCCAGCGTCGCCCTCGGGATCATAGGCAGGATTCTCTTCTGCTGATTCACCAGCAGGGCCTGCAGGCAGAACTGAGATCAGACACAGGTGAGGAGAGCTTCCGGCACATGTGGGGGCCTCCTTTTCCCTGAGTGACCTGTAGGGTCTGGTGGTGGGCTGGGGAATGCCACAGCCCGAATCATCGAATGACCCAGGTTGGAAATGACCTTGAAGATCATCAAGTCCAACCGCAGCCTAACCATAGAACCCTAACTCTAACAACGCTCATAGCCCTGAGCACCACATCCAAATGGCTCTTAAACACATCCAGGGATGGCGATTTAACCACCTTTCTGGGAAGCCTATTCCAGTACTTAAAAAAGGTCTGTGCTCCCTCGGCTGCAGAGGGGCAGCGGTATGCTTCCCACTGAAACGTGGCAGCTCTCCGAGAGACATAGTACTCATGGCTCATCTGTGGAAGCCCTTCCAGGCACAAACAGGCTTGGAAGACCCGGAGAGGATCTTCAGTCAAATTGCACCCAGGTGAACCGTGAGAGCAGGAACGGTTCAGCCTCCAAGGAAACAGACGCTCACAACTTACCCCTGGGTTGTCCCCCAGGCACAGGCATGAAGTTCGGATCCAAAGGATCATCCGGAAAGGGAGCACCAAGCTCATCATCTAGAATCAAGAACAGATGTGAGAAGTTCCAGCTCCATGGTGTGATCTCCTTCTCCCTCAGTAACTGGATGAATAACTCAGGTCATGATTTCCAAAGCTGCGGGGTGGATGGGATGAGCCGTAGGCTGGCACCTGGCAGCGTATGCAGTGCTCTCTCCAGGCCACGTGCCACATCTCTCGCAGATGACGGGGAAGAAGATGCAGCCCCCCAGGGCTTTTTTCCTGGGAGGCCTCTGATGTACAGGAAGGTCACACTGAGGCACTGGAGGAAAGCACACCTGTCTCTTCCCCTGGGCTGTGGACTGGGGCTCTGGCTTGGAAACTGGGATTCATCTCTGGGGAGTGCCATGAGCCTGAAGCAGAAATGCTCGTGCACGCCCAGCACGCCTCTTCTCAACTCTCCCCGGGCATCTCCCAGGATAAAGGCTGTGCTCCAGCCAGCAATGAGCAGAGCCACAGCCCGGCATGGCTGGAGCCGGCCCTGGGGAGCAGCGCAGCCACGGGCTCTTGCCCGGCTCCCGCAGTGCCACCCATCACCCCCTAGCCAACAACACCCCCGTGGAAGGCAGGCCCCAGGGAAGTGTAGTACAGGGCCGTGGGGACACAGCCCAACTTCTTGCTGCCAGCGCTGCTCAGTTTGGGTCCCAGCTCTACCCACCCACCTGCTCCCGGTGCTCGCCACGGAGCAGCACAGCTCTCCTGGAAACTCATGGCCACCAAGAGGAGGAAGAGGACAAGGCGGGCAGGGCCCATGGGGTCCATGGCCCCCCACACTCGCACCATGCTTCCAACACCACCGCTGCAGCCACAGTGAGTGTCGCACAGAGCCAAGCCTGCGGCCAGGCCTTGTGAGCTCATGGCACAGCTCAGCACAGCCATAGGACGGGGCATTGTGACCTCACCGCTCTGTGATTCCGGGTGGCGGCTCCCCGCAGGCTGCTGCTCTTGTGATGCGCTGCACCGGGGCTGCGTGGGGCTGCTGCTTGCATCATAGACATGCAGAATCATACAACGGCTTGGCTTGGAAGGTGTTGTCAGCAAAGATGGCTGAAGTTATGACTTCCGCCAGCGTTTAAATCACGCTTCCCTTTTTTGCCTGAAAAGCTGTACTTTTATAGCAGACAGACGAGGATGTTCAAAAAACACACATGCTATTTGGAGGAAATCTACTGCAATAAGAGCCCTAAACCCCCTTCAAAGCCACGATCCATTCATTCTTTTCCTAGAGGTGTCCTTGGTTCTTATGCTGTTTATCCTGCTTCGCAGCTGCTGCTCTGTGAAGTCATTATCTTGCTCCATAGCTGCTGCTCTGTAAATTCCTTCTTGTATTCCCACAGTCCTGTTTCCCTTTTCTGGAGGCACAGATTTTGCGGAATCCCTCCCCTCCACCAGTCATGGAACTGGGACAAACCAGCCTGTAAACCGTCGACAGGGCCAAACCTTTACTATACACACAGACGTCTGTGACTTAAACTTAGTTAAATGAGATGACACACACATTAGACGTAGACAGGACAGTGCAGCAGTGTGCAGTGCTCAAATTAATTGTGGTGGGTGCTGCGCGAAAAGCTGAGCTGTTCTCAGATGTCATTCACAAATATTCTTGTAAGACCTCTGATGAGTGTTACAGACCAGGCTACTAACAGCTGGGCGGTACATATGTTTTCCAGTGCTTAAGGGAGATTGAGTGTTCTGCTCAGGCAAGAAATTCCTGATCTTACTGTAGATGTAAAAGAGACCCCGCTTTGCTGTGATTCTGGAGCAAGAGAGAGTAGAAATCTCAATCCAATAGCAAGGAGCTTCCTCTGAGTTTATAATAATGAGTTAATGATGGAGATCTGTCTTTCTCCGTGAAGGCAAAAACAAGGAGATGCAGGAGGATGAAAGGTATACTGATGAATAGGAGGAATTTTCTAAGCTTACAAAGGGTGTCAGCTGCACAGCTCCCAGCAGTCACATGAGGCTAAGGAAACTCAGCAGCCTTAGAGCATGTAACCTATGCAGATCTTGACAGAAACAAATGCAAGTGGCATACCAATGACTCTTTTGCCTCATGAAGAACATTTTGATTTCTAATAGTAAGTTGCTACCTAAGTGTGAAAGGTAAGCAGACTATATAGTAAGCTCAATGCAAATGGATTTTTTTCATGTGAAAAGCATGGCATAAAAGGTAAAACGTCAATACTGCAAATTTTCTGCCTCTAGTATGTTTATTTACCTTTTATTACTGGCATCTAGGCTAAGTTGTTGGAAATATATTAGGAAACATTTCTTCTCTGAGAGAATGGTCAGGCACTGGAATGGGCTGCCCAGAAAGGTGATTGGCCATCATTCCTGGAGGTGTTCACGAGATGTTTAGGCATTATACTGAGGAACATGTTTTAGTGGGAAATATTGGTGATGAACTGATTGTTGGACTGGATGATCTTGGAGGCCTTTTCCAACTTTGGTGACTATGATGATTCTATGTCAATGATGTTTATTTTTTCAAGTAGGCAATGCTTTTACACTTTCAAATCTTCTGTTCTTTTAGTGCTACTGGGAATGTGAAAATTGCTGAGGTTCATCCAGGTAATCAGTGTGATCAGTGTGATCTCAACCGTCAGGAACAGATTGAGAGCCTGTGGGTTAGAATTAGAGATGAGATTAATAAAGGTCACCTGGTGTTAGGGGTATACTACAGGCCACCTGATCGAGGGGAGGCTGTTGACGAGGCTTTCTTGCTCCAGATGTGGGAGGCGTCATGCTCACGGGCTCTCGTCCTAATGGGGGACTTCAACCATCTGGCATCTGTTGGAAAGACCACACGGCGAGCTGCAAGAGCTCCAGAAGGCTCATGGAATCCATTGATGATAACTTTCTGGTCCAGGTAGTGGACAGACTGTCCAGAGATGAAGCGTTGCTGGACCTGCTGCTCACCAACGCTGAGGAGATCATCAAAGGCGTCAAGGTTGGAGGCAGCCTGGGCTGCAGTGACCATGCCCTGGTCGAGTTTGTGATCTCGAGGGCTGTGGGCCTGGCAAAGAATGGGGCCAGGACCCTGAACTTCAGAAGAGCAAACTTCAAGCTACTCAATGGATTGTTGGCCAAGATCCCCTGGGGTGCTGTCCTTAACGACAAGGATGTTGAGGAGAGCTGGCTACTCTTCAAAGGTACCCTCCTGAAAGCACAAGAGGTCTCTATCTCTCTGAATAAGACGGTGGGCAGATGACGTAGGAAACCGCCATGTCTCAGCAAGGACCCGATGAGTGAACTGAGGGCCAAGAAAGGGGCGTACAAGCTCTGGAAACAAGGCTGTGTCACCTAGGAATAATACAGGGATGCCGTCTGGAGTTGCAGGCATGGGATCAGGAAAGCCAAGGCGCAGGCAGAACTGAACCTGGCGAGGGATGTGAAAAACAATAAAAAGACATTCTACAGGCACATTGGCCAGAAGAGACAGGCCAAAATGGGTGTACCTTCTTGGTAAATTTAAAAGGAGAGCTGGTTCCAACAGATGAAGAGAAAGCTGAGGTGCTGAATGAGTAAGCCCCTTCCCTGGTGTGTGGGTCTGTGGGTGCCTCCAGCCCATCAGTCTCAGTTCTAGGCTGTACCAGGCTGGAACCTTGACATACATACACACAGCTCTTGAGAAACACACTGGGTTAAAGTGGATTATAGAGTTTGATTCCGCAAGTCAAGATCGTCGGGCTCGTGCGGCCCGGAGAAGGCGCTGCGGAGACCTGATGGCGGCCTGCTCGTCCTCGGAGGGAGCTCACAGCCGGAGGGACCGCGACTTCGGACGCGGTCTGACAGCGGCAGTGCCGTCCCAGCAGCGGATTGGCCGCCCTGTGCGCACCGAGCCGCTCATCGCCGCGTATTTATGACAGAGTGCAGGCCGAGGCGCTCGGCGGCTTCCACAGAAGGAAGAGACGTTTCCCCGGCACGCGCGGCCCGGAGCAGCAGCGCACGCCGGGCGGCACCGCCGGACAGACCGACGCACAGCAGGCCCAGGCTGCGGCCCGGCACGGCCTCCCGCACGCCCCTCCCCCGGCACGGCCTCCAGCCCTCCTATTGGCCAGCCCTTCCCCGTTCGGCCATCTTATTGGCTTTCGCTGTCGCCCTTCTTCCGGGAGAGCCGCGTTCCCGCCCTGCAGAGCCGATTGGCTGTCCCGGCTGTCACTTAAAGCTCGGCAGGAGGGGCGATCGGACGGCGGCGCGCACGCCGGCCGCCTGCTCTGCGCGTGCGCAGTCGTGGCGAGGGCAAGCCCGGGCAACGGGCGCCCGGGCAACGGGCGCGTGGCGGCGTGACGTCACTCGACGCGACGCGCGGCGGAGGGGGTGAGCGTCACGTGACCTGGGGCCGCGGCGGCGCGGGGCCGAGGGCAGGTGAGTCGTTGCGGGGCCGGTGGCGCGTTGCGGGGCGCGGGGGGTCCCGTAGGGCTGGGAAGGGGCTGCGAGGCGTTCCCCTGGAGCTGCGGGTGCCTGGACGCGTTTGGGGTCCGCGCGGGGCTGGGAATGGGGCGGGGAAGCGGGGGGTCTCGTGAGGCCGAGGGGGCGCGGGGCTGTTCTTTATGCGGGGCGTTCCCCCGAGAGTCGGGAGAAGGGGCCGGGGGTCTTCCTCTTCTCCCTCTCGTTCTCCTCTTGCAGACCATGGCTGCCCCTCTTTCCCCCACGCTGGTGCTGGGCGAGGCCTCGGAGAGCGACTCGGAGCCGGAGCCGGGGGGGAACGCGGTCGGGACCCGTGCGGTGGGGCTGAAGGTTCCCGGGGAGGCGTCGGAGACCGAGGAGGAGGAGGAGGAGGAAGAGGACAGCGTGGCCCGAGTGCCGCTGCCGGGCGTGTCCCGGGGGGGCACCTCACTGCTGCAGCAGCGGCTGGGGGCGGGAGAGGGGCGGCTGCGGGGTGCGATGGCTGAGGCGCTGGGACGCAGTTTCAGTGGGGCTGCGCGGCTGCTGGAAGGCCTTGGGGGGCCCCTGGGCCAAGCTCAAGCTGGGGCAGCTGCTACCGCACACTGCCTGTGCCTGGTGCGCCGTGATCTGCGTGCTGTGGCTGCCACCGTCGCCACCGTCGCCGCCTGCCGCCTGCTGCCTGACATCTGTGGGGTGCTGTGAGAGTGAGAACCCCGGTGGGGCGGTGCTGGCCGCCGTGGGGAGCTCCGGCTTCATTGTCGCGGTGTTACTGTCAGTAACCTCCAGCACTGTGTCCGGTGGACTTCAGGGTTGTGGCTGTCCCTGATGGCATTCTTATTGTCACTGCCTTTCCGGCGCAGTGTCACCTTGAGTTGATGCTGCCATCAGCAGCACTGCTACTGATGGCTCCGTGTCTCAGCAGTGTTCCTGTGTCACCTGGCCTGTGGGGACCTTGGCCTCACAGCAACACTGTCACCGAATGGAAGCTCCTGACAATTGCTTGGTCCGGAATTCTGTGGTTTTTGCCTGTTCAGGGGATCGGAGGGTTGTGGCACTGAGTAAAGCCCTTTGGAGACACAGCTGCAGCAAGGACGTGACTTTCACTAGGTGGGAGGCAGTGTGTTCACCCGTGGCACCGTGCTCCCAGTGGTCAGAGCGAGGTCCCTTTTGTTGCCCCTCGCGTCCCCAGGCTGTGGTTGTGTCTTTTCCTGCTGTATGAATGTCCCCAGCACCTGGCCGCTGTCCCCAAGCTGTGGCTACATCCTGTCGCCCTGAGTGCCCCTTGGCCACGTCCTCAGCCTGCTGCTACCTCTGTGTGCCCCTCTGAGAACTTCAGCCAGGAACAGAGAGAAGCACACGTGATACACGATGGAGCCACGCGGGTCTATCACACTGCATCCTGCCTGGGCTATCACCTCCTATGGGATACTAGAGATACACCCTGGGTGCTAGTGGGCTTGTGGCACCAAAATGCCCGGGGCACAGTGAGGGTCCTGGTGTCTCCAGGTGGGTCCCAAATGTGCCCAGGGACTGACCTGAGGGGTAGTGGAAAACCAGGATGAAGGTTCACATTCCTCATTCCCCTGTGTTGTGGCAAAGGGAAGAGGTTTTGTGAAGGGCACCGTGGTGTTAGGTTCCTTTCATAAAGATTCTAGACCTCAGTTCCCTTCCTGTATCCAAATCAGAATGAAACATGGTATTCAGAATCCATCTTTTGAGGAAGAACCAACGAGCCCTTGTAACTGGCAGTGCTTGGATATTCTAGATAACCTGTCCCATAAGGAGTGCTGGGTGATGCTGACTGATACCATCAATTGTGAGTGTGCTCCATAGGAGGCTTCCCTCTGTGGGAGTGAGGAAACAGTGTGTGGCGATTCAATACTGTAGGGTTACTACGAGGTTATTAGAGTCTAGGATTCTAAAGTCTGAGGATTCTGTGAGGATGTTAACTCCTGTGTTTGTAAGTTCTGTCATTTCAGATTCTGTGATTGTTTCCTGATTCTAGATTATTTGACTGCGCTGATTCTGGGCTTCAGTTGTGTGGTGATTCTGATTCCTCAATAAGAGTATAGATTCCCAGGTTTGTAGCTGTGCAATATGATGCATTTCCATACCCACCCTGTGCACAGTGTGTGGCATAGTTCTGAGTGCCTGACACGACCCAAGCAAAATACATTTCAGTTGGTTATTAAAGTATGTATATATATATATATATATATATATATGTAAAACACTTTAGTTTCTGCTCCCTGTTCCGTTAACTTACGTTCTTCCTTGCTTCGTATGTAACTTCCGAGCTTGGCGTCTTGCAGATAATACCTTTTCTCCCTTTTGTCCTTCGATGGCCCCTAATGATCTCTTCTTGCTCAGTTATAACAGTTGTTATGAGCCCATTCATATAAGAGTTTGGGACTGGAGTTCACTCCAGGACTCTTCTTTATAATAGTTGGTGTCCCTAGTTACTGTCTTGCAGACTTCACAGATTTGTAACAGATGGATACAGCTACAATCCACGCTCTAAGGGGGAAGTAGGAATGTGTTTATTGATGTAATGTAGATATGCTGTGCTACAGTATATAAGGGTGATATAACACGACTGGAGATGGCTGGGTACACTTGGTTATTTTCCACGTAGAGGGCCTACAGTTCACTCTCCTACTGTGTCATGAGGATCAGAGCAGACCCCATTGCCGTCTGACTTCTTCAAACCACATTGGTAAGGATCCTCAGCACAGCTGAATCCACTCCTAGTCCCAGTCGCGTTCAAGAGTTTGCGTCTAAGGGATCCTGTGTGCACAAAGATTCAACCGTAGTGAAGCTAACCAAGCTCAAACCGAGCTGTTAGTCGCTTACTAAGGATCCATATCAGCAAGGTGTCTTGATCTCAAGGTAGAAAGGATCTCTGTGCAGGTGTGACCTCGAGGCATCCCTGCTCAAGAGGAGAGCTCGTCCTGCAGCCTGCTGCTGTGCAGGAGAGCTTAAGAGGTGCCTGTGCTGCTCTATTTTGGTGGTAAGATGATTGACTCGCTGCCGTACTTTGTTTTTAGGCACGTGCTCAAGTGGCCCTCAGTTGTCGAGCCAGACGTCTGCTGTCATTTCTTTCAGCCTCCCGGTCTGAGTCAGTTTTGTGATCGTTAATCTGATTTAGCTGGGAGTGTTGCTCGCTGTCTTCCTATGCCAGGCTGAGGGAGGAAGGTGGGAGGAAAGAAGGGTGAGGAGGGAGCACACCATCATACTGGCTTTGCTGGGAAGGAAGACTGGTAAGGGCAGTGCTGCTGCTCTGAGTCCCAGGTGGATTTTACCCCCAGGAAATACCCTGCAGGTGGGCTTGTCAGGGTGGGGGTTGAGCAGGGATTGCTGCATTCCCTCACACCTCTCCTGTTTCTCTTATCACAGCAGGCTCCAGTTTAATATCAGCCTGCAGCAGAGCAGCAAATAGTCACGGCACATCCATCTCTGGACACGAGCAACTCTCCCGTTATGCCAGACAGCAGAGGCATTGAAGTGGTGTAAGGCCCCACAGCTTTACAGAGGAAATTCCACACAGTCATTGACTTTCCATCCGAAAGATGAAGAGGATTTTCTTTTGCAGCACCTATCATATTTTTTTTTAATTTATTTATTTTTCTGCATTGTTACTAATGCAAAACTTGCTGAAACTAAGGTACCCTAACCATGCCTGAAGTGTTGCAGAAAATTTCCACTCAGTTTGGAGTCTGAGGACTCAACTAACATACAACTGCCTGGTGGGCTCAGCTTAGCCGCACAGTGGCTCTGTTCCTTCCTTGTTAGGCAGGCAGTCTCAAGGTGTCTAAAGCTATCTGATTTCTATCCTTGCCTGTACTAACTGCACCTGGAAACATCTGGGTTAACCAGATTTCAGGGCAAACTGTTCCAGTTCCCTCAGTAATCAAGAGTGCATCCTCTCTCTAGTGCCCTGCATGGGATCAGCAGCTCAGCCACTCCCCTTCTCTGGAGGGGTTACTGCTGCTTGCATTGCTCTGGAAATTGCGGGGGTGGAGGGGGGGCGGGAATGTATCGAAGGGATCCCATTTATGATCTTTCTGCTTCTCTTTCCTTTTTCTTTTGAACTTCGGCTCCTTGTGAGGAACTGTTCCTTCTTGCACCCATTAAATGTCATAAGCCGGTTCTTTTTCAGAGAAAGGAGACTTACTGTTTACACACAAATTCAAAGTCTGACAAGCCCAATCATGTCAGACCCCTATTTTGGTCAAAAGAATGATTTTCCCTTTAGTGGCTCTCTAGGCTTCCGTATGCAGTATTTAAACATCTTTTTCCTTTTCTTGTCCCCAGTTTAGGGATTATTTGTCCAATTCTGAAGCTTCTCCCCACGGGGCTATCTTCAGGCACAAATCTGGGGACGCTTTTCCCTTGTTCTTGGGAACTCCTATTCCCCATACCTCCAGAATGCTGCTGTGAACTACCCAGCTCACACGATTCTTGGATTTAGGGCCCGTTCCCTCTGGAGTACCTCTCTCTGATTCTCGGATTATTAGGGGTGTGCCGCTGGCACTTCATCAAGTGCACAGGGTACCATACAGCAACAGCACACTCCTGAGACTCACCCGAGACTCGAGAGACCCCCAAGGCAAGAATTAAATTCCCTTACCTCGGTCCGTGCACGAAGTTACCGGGACTGCAGGGGTCAACACCTGTGCCTTGGCTTTCACAGAGCCCATCCTGTATGTAACAGTTTCCTATCAGCCATCCCAAGAAGTCACCTCACCACCCAGGCAGGACCGCTGAAATCAGCGGGGTGCACCTCTCCTGTCCAGGGTGGTAGGGGGAGCCCCAAAGAGGCGATAATAATCCCAGGCCAGCCCACAGATTGCTGGAAATATAAATGTTGTCAGAATGGTATTTCTGGGAGAAGCAAATTGAATTCCAGATTGCAGTGGCGAGTGTGCTGCAAGTAGGAGCACCCCACAGGACACAATGACAGCTTTTGTACCTTGCTTTCCCCGTTGCCTTTCCCGCTCCCGTTTCCCTGTTTTGCCTCTCTCCCTCCCCTGTTTCCCCGTTGGCTGGGCACTCCAAGTACATAGTCTTATCAAAGGTTTACACTTCTTAATTTGTGTGTTATCTGGTGTCAGTTGGTAGCCGCCTTGTTGTTTCCAAGATGTCTCAGTACTCTTGTAGTATTGATGTGATGATTTTATTCAAAGTCTTCATTGAACAAAGAGGGAAGGAAGGGAGGGGTAAGGTGGGGGGTTGGGGGGAGGGTTGGTATCAGACTGCGAGATAAATTTTTTTTATCATAATTCTGCTTCAGAAACAACATTTGATTCCCACACTCTCTGCTTGGTATTTTGTCTTTTGATGCAAACACATAAGCCCCATTGGTGACTGGTTCAGCAGTTCAGCTTGCCTTGGCACCCTTTGCCTGGTCGTAGGGAAGGTGGCAGGCTGTGATTCAAGGACGGTGTTGTATGGACACTATTTATCGCCTGCATCCAAAGGTGCAACAGTTTCTGGAGACCCAGGTGGGACCCTGTAGGTGATGGTCCTCTCGCCACCAAGCATCCAGTTGCCAGCAGTGGGTGAGTTCACTGGGACTTTGGGGATGGGAGGTGCCAACCAGCAAGCCTTCAATTTCTGCTACTAAATTTGGGCTTGGAAGCATGTTACACGTGGGAAATACACTTGGTGCAGGAAAGGGGATGTCCTTAGCCAGAGTACTGGAAAATTGAAGGAAAACAGATGAAACTGCAGATCTGTCAACAAAAATGTAAGCACATGACACTTGACTTGGCAGGTCTGTGGGAAGGTCAGCTTCCCCGTGTTTGTATTTCATCCATCATCCTCCACACTGGAGAGGATTTATCCGCTTGGCTTGCTTAATTGCAGCACGTTTCACACGTGTGGATAGCCTGTGCATATTGCATCACCTCCTCTGTGGCCTGAGGTGCTGCACCAAGCTGGAATTAATTCCTTCTTGGGGTTGTTGAGGCACTGCAAAAGTCTGCCAAGCAAAGCTGTGGATGCTCCATCCCTGGAGGTGTGCAAGGCCAGGCTGGATGGAGCTCAGCACAGCGAGACTCTGTGGGTGGCATCTCTGCCCACGGCAGTGGGGCTGGGGTTCTAAGTTCTTCACTGTCCCTTCCAAGCCAAGCCATTGTATGATTCTGCATGTCTATGATGCAAGCAGCAGCCCCACGCAGCCCCGGTGCAGCGCATCACAAGAGCAGCAGCCTGCGGGGAGCCGCCACCCGGAATCACAGAGCGGTGAGGTCACAATGCCCCGTCCTATGGCTGTGCTGAGCTGTGCCATGAGCTCACAAGGCCTGGCCGCAGGCTTGGCTCTGTGCGACACTCACTGTGGCTGCAGCGGTGGTGTTGGAAGCATGGTGCGAGTGTGGGGGGCCATGGACCCCATGGGCCCTGCCCGCCTTGTCCTCTTCCTCCTCTTGGTGGCCATGAGTTTCCAGGAGAGCTGTGCTGCTCCGTGGCGAGCACCGGGAGCAGGTGGGTGGGTAGAGCTGGGACCCAAACTGAGCAGCGCTGGCAGCAAGAAGTCGGGCTGTGTCCCCACGGCCCTGTACTACACTTCCCTGGGGCCTGCCTTCCACGGGGGTGTTGTTGGCTAGGGGGTGATGGGCGGCACTGCGGGAGCTGGGCAAGAGCCCGTGGCTGCGCTGCTCCCCAGGGCCGGCTCCAGCCATGCCGGGCTGTGGCTCTGCTCATTGCTGGCTGGAGCACAGCCTTTATCCTGGGAGATGCCCGGGGAGAGTTGAGACGAGGCGTGCTGGGCGTGCACGAGCATTTCTGCTTCAGGCTCATGGCACTCCCCAGAGATGAATCCCAGTTTCCAAGCCAGAGCCCCAGTCCACAGCCCAGGGGAAGAGACAGGTGTGCTTTCCTCCAGTGCCTCAGTGTGACCTTCCTGTACATCAGAGGCCTCCCAGGAAGAAAGCCCTGGGGGGCTGCATCTTCTTCCCCGTCATCTGCGAGAGATGTGGCACGTGGCCTGGAGAGAGCACTGCATACGCTGCCAGGTGCCAGCCTACGGCTCATCCCGTCCACCCCGCAGCTTTGGAAATCATGACCTGAGTTATTCATCCAGTTACTGAGGGAGAAGGAGATCACACCATGGAGCTGGAACTTCTCACATCTGTTCTTGATTCTAGATGATGAGCTTGGTGCTCCCTTTCCGGATGATCCTTTGGATCCGAACTTCATGCCTGTGCCTGGGGGACAACCCAGGGGTAAGTTGTGAGCGTCTGTTTCCTTGGAGGCTGAACCGTTCCTGCTCTCACGGTTCACCTGGGTGCAATTTGACTGAAGATCCTCTCCGGGTCTTCCAAGCCTGTTTGTGCCTGGAAGGGCTTCCACAGATGAGCCATGAGTACTATGTCTCTCGGAGAGCTGCCACGTTTCAGTGGGAAGCATACCGCTGCCCCTCTGCAGCCGAGGGAGCACAGACCTTTTTTAAGTACTGGAATAGGCTTCCCAGAAAGGTGGTTAAATCGCCATCCCTGGATGTGTTTAAGAGCCATTTGGATGTGGTGCTCAGGGCTATGAGCGTTGTTAGAGTTAGGGTTCTATGGTTAGGCTGCGGTTGGACTTGATGATCTTCAAGGTCATTTCCAACCTGGGTCATTCGATGATTCGGGCTGTGGCATTCTCCAGCCCACCACCAGACCCTACAGGTCACTCAGGGAAAAGGAGGCCCCCACATGTGCCGGAAGCTCTCCTCACCTGTGTCTGATCTCAGTTCTGCCTGCAGGCCCTGCTGGTGAATCAGCAGAAGAGAATCCTGCCTATGATCCCGAGGGCGACGCTGGAGGTAAATCAGCAGGCTTCATTTCCTCGATATTTGTTCATATTTGGCTGGGACAGTTCATCGAGGGTTCCGCCTTTCACCGGCCAGAGGGTTCTTCTGCCCGAGAAGCGTGGATGGTCATCGTTTCTTGGGAGCTGTCAGCATTGTGTTGGCTTTGTCTGCGTATCTCTGAGGTCTCCCAGTGAGAAACTCTCATGGGGCCAAATGGTCTTCCATGAGGTCCCTGAGAATTGTTTCCCACGGCCTGGAGAAAGTATTTGGAAAGCTGTGGAATGCCAGCCAGCAGGTCACCTGGCCTCTGTGCAGCTTTGGAATTTCCCCCCCCCCCCCCGCCCCGTGTCATCACCTGAGCCACTTCCAGCACTGCAGCTCACTAAGGAAACGAGAGATGGGCACACGCAATGGGAACATTTCTCCTCTATGCGTGATGACAGCTGTGTCTGCAGGCAGTGGCTTACCAAAGCCTAGGTTTACCCCGCTCCGTGCGGTTGAGTTTAGAGCAGGGGTGAACTCCAGGAGGGCGTTCCTCTGGGCAGCTCCGCACAGCATTCGTTAAGTACGATGGTGAGGCCCCTGGAGGCAGCCAGGAACTGTTTCCGAGGCGCTCCCGTGCGGAAGGGAGAGAACAGTGTTGTGAAGGAATCCCTGGCTTTAACTGCATCCTGCGTCCTTCTGGCCGAAAGGATGCTCAGTAGCAGTTGCTCTGTCCTGCGTTTGTTTGCAGATGTGACCAGAGGAGGCGATCCAGGTTATCCTCTGATTTCCAGAACGGAGACTCTGTCGGATGGCGCAGGTAGGTCATAGCTTTGAAATTCTTCAGAGAGCTTTTGCTGCCCGTTTCAGTGCCATCTCATGGCACGATCCCCTGTACGCTCTGCTACTCAGTGATGCTGTAGTGTGTGACTGAAACTTTTTGTGGGTCTTTGGTTGCAGAAGTGCCCCCAGTGTGGGCCTTGCCAGGTCATCCGTTTCCTCCTGCGCTGGAGCCCAGCTGGAATCCCAGCAGTGAGTAGTTTGTCTTCACTGACTTGGCTGAGTTCAAGACTTCATGCACAAGATATTTAACTTCATACGTTCTGTTAAGGTCGGGAAAGAGAAGAGGATGAAGCCAAAAGAGGAAAACACTCCCAGGGCTCATCCCGGCTCCTGAAGCAGCTGCTGAAGGAAATGAAGAAGGCAGAGCGTGGTGGGTATACTTCAGTCTGTTCACTGTGGGACCTGGGAAGCTGAGGTCTGACGTACGTGTGTGGGCAGGCTGTAGCCTGCACAGCAGGAAGGGATGGCTCAGAGCCGTGCTGCAGCCGTGTTCCATGTAACACCTTGCAGGTGCTGTCAAGCACCAGAGCTGGTCTGCACCCAGCCAAGAGCCAGAGGCAGCTGCTCCCCCAGCACAACCATTACTTGTCAGAGCTGCTTTGTGCACGTGACATCCCAATCCTACTGCCCTGCTTTCTTTCTAAAGGAACGGACCAAGAAACTGAGCAGGGTGCACGGCAGGAAGGCGGATATCCCACTCTGCCGGTCCCGGACAGAGGAGCGCAGGCAGCAGCAACAACTGGCATGCCAGGTAATTTCTGTCCCGTGATCATGTGGTGTCACTAACCAGAGTCACTGCGTGCCTGCAGGCTCTTGCTGCCAGCTCTTGCACACCAGGTCAGCAGCCAGAGCTGAGCGTGTGAGCACAGAGCAGATGTCAAAGAAGCCAGGGCTGGCTCTCTGAAAATGGCTGGCCTTAGTGGGGTGTGGAGAGTTGTTCCAGCTTGCAGACCTCTGTGACACTGCTCAGCTCCCACCGCTCCCGGATCCCAGAGTTGTCAGCGAAGCCACCTGAGGGTGATGAGCAGGGTCCTGCGTGGTAGGAGCCTGCAGGAGTGTTTCTCCCCTGGGCTGGCTCTGGCTGTGCCCTGTGCTGGCTGAAGCCTGACCTTCAGCCTGGGGGGCGTCCCACAGGAGAGCTCAGGACACGCACACCAGGGAAAGCGTGAGGGATTCTGCTCTGTAGCTCTCCCCACAGACCAAGCCCAGACCCCAGGGTACAGCCCCAGCTCTCGGCCCAGAGGAGGACACGGGTAGTGCCTGTGCAGCCTCTCCCTACCCAGCGAGAGGTGGAAGCAATCCTTCTTGTCCTCCGGTGCTTCGGCACCAGAGACGGAGGCACCCACTGACAAAAAAGACCTCTGGGGTCCGTGAAGCACACTGAGAGATCATCTGTAGCGCAGCTGAAGGTAATGTGGGACATTGTCTCGTTTCTTCCAGGGATGAATGCAGGCGAAAGCACAAAGGCTGGTGCTCACAGACCTGGGCGGAAGCGCCACGTTCCGGTGATGGTCTCAGCGGTGCTGCTGCCTGTGCTGGTGCTGGCCGTTGGTGCTGTGATATGGCTGTGCAGAAACTACCTGTGAGTTGGCCTTTCCCCAGAACACCTGATTGCTGCATTTGGCAATGGAGCATTTGTGGTGCCAGGATCCTGGGCGGCCAAATCGGCTGCTGGCAGTACACTGCCAGGACTCAGGTTGCAAAGTCTTTCAAGTTTCCCCTTATTTCCTGTCAGTGAGTAGTGCTTTCTGAAACTCATTCTCACAGAGTGCGCAAGAGGGAAAAGAGAGCAGCAGAAGAAGAAGCTCCTCCTGATAGCAACGAGGAGATGGTTCCAACTGGAGATGAGAGCTGGGAAAGGCAACAAGACTCTTGCCCAATCGAACAAGAATCTCAGCAATAGTTCCAGTCCGTTCCATTCTGCCACTGGAGAGGCCAGAAGTCTTCCAAGTTTTATTTTATACTAAAAACAAACAATCCAACAACCGTCCCACCCTTCCCTTCCTCCCTCCCCCCCCCCCCCCAAAAAAAAACAACACAAAAAAAACAAAAAAGAACAAAAACCCAACAAAAAACAACCCACCCTCAATAAAACAAAAAACCCCCCCAAAATTAGAATCTCAACGCTGTTCTTTTTCTTGGGTACACTGAGGTGACGCTTCTTCTAGCTGAGACTTTGCAATGAGTTTGTGTCACGCAGTTCTCTCTAGAGCTCACTCGGTGACAGCGGGAACAAACCCGGGCAATACAGTCCCCTTCCCCACCTCCCCTCTGATGCTGTAAAGCACAAGCTGTCCCAGCCATGACCTGCCTCTGACATGCTCAGCCTGCAGGGAGAAGATCTGCCTGCGTGTCTGCAGGCTGTGCTCACTTTGCCAGGCACAAGGTTCAGTCCAGAGCTCAGCTCAGTTTACCTACAGCAGAAATCCAGGCTCTGCCAGCCCTGTTTTTCTCTCTGCTGAAACACTGAACGGGACGTTCTTGCAGTGTCACGCAGTTCTCTAGATCGATCCATGACACTGACAGGAGGGCAGTAGGCCCGTGGGCCCCTCGGGCCCCTAAAATGTGAAGGGAAAAGGGAAAAGGGGTAGGGAGGTGGGAGCTGGGCTGTAGGGAGCAAGCAGCAGCCTTTCTTGCTTACTATGATATCGGAATGCAAGATAACACAATATAAATGACCTTCTCCTGACCCTTGTCCCTGCCTCCCCCTGTCCTCAGAGTGCAGCCACCTGCTCTTGAGGAGGGTAAAGAACTGGGATAATTTATACTTGCTTATCCTGGCACTGTCTGTGGGCCGCTAAGAGAAATCCCTGCATTCCCAAAAACAGAGACAAAAAGGGACAGGCAGAGGAGTGCCTAGTGAAGATGGAACGATGCTTTCAGCTGTGGTTGCTATGGCTGGATACAACCGACCACCCAAGGCTGAGCACGCTCTCCTGTCTCAGCCCCAGTTCTGGAAATAGCCAGAAGAGCCCAGTGTTCTCTTGCCTTCCTTTACTGCTGTGAGCCATTCTGAAATGCACGTTATCAATAGAGCAAAATATCAATTTTTAGCCCCAAAATAAAATTCCTCCCTTAAATAGCACTACTTATCCCCAAAATAGGACATTTTCTACACACACACACACAGACAAACACACACACACACACACAAAACAAAACAAAACAAAAAAAACCCCAAACCATTTTCTGCTGTAAATATCTCCTTTAATGCATTTCTTTGGAGCTGTTTGCCTTTGGAAGACAGTGCTGGCCTGTGACCAAAACCTCACTCCAGCTTTGTATAGAAGAACTGGGGAAACAGTACCATCGTCCCCTGTGAAAAGCAGGATGCAGGTGGGCACCTCCCTTTCTGCTGAGATCCCCAAACCAGAGGCTGCCACTCTAAAGAGAGCTAACTCCACCTCTGTTGGACTTACAAATAAGTTGGGACAGTCGCCATTGGCTTTGACTTAACAACACCTGATGACCCATCACTACTGAAGATCAACATCTGGACTCCCATGGTAGCGACCATCTCTCTCTTGTTTCCTACAAAGACTGCTTGCTTTTATTTCCAACTTTTTCTATTGCCCGTCTTCCCTTCCACATCTCCCTAAACAACTTGATTTGCAATAGACTGGACGGGCTAACATTTAACTCCTTGTGTCTCAATCTCTCCGTCGGGTACACGTATATTAAAAGAACCTCCCTCTCACTCTGATAGTAGGAGCGAGAGAGTGTCGCCTCCCTGAAGAAAAGCAGAGGTAGAGGGACAATGGGGACTCCTCCTTCCGAGACCCCTTGGCTCTGACAGACAGGGTGCCTGCATTTCTTGGAGCCTCGGGTCTCAAGTCAAGGCAGCATTTGAAAGGCGTAGCTGTGCGTGAGGCTGGGCCTGGGCTGGAGATGAGACTGTTCCCTTCCAACCTGCAGCTCCATGAGATCCCGGGTGGGAAGAGAAGGGCTTTTTGGGAGACTCGGGTATAGCTGAGGAGCAAAACACTGCAGCTAATCAACTTGGGAAGGGACAAAGAGAGGCAGAGAAACGGCTGCCTCCCTTCAGTGCTCTGACCTGAAGGCACCCCCGGGGTTTGCATCTGGGCACAGAACTGCCCTGTGTTTGGAGAAGAGTCTGCCTTCTTTGTACAGAAACCCATCGGCTGTTGGACTGCGTGGAAAGAGATGGAGTAAAATACAATCAAGGCCTTGCAGAAATCGGTCCTTTGCTGCGTTCTGGCCATTGGTGCGCTGAACAAGATCTATCGGCCCCACAGGGATGCACTTTCTCCCTGAAACACAGGCCCCAAGGGAAACAATTGCAGCTCCTCACTTAATAGAAGGATCTGCATTCTCTTCCAAACTGTACTTTGAGTAAACACTAGTCCTGCGTCCAAACAGATCGTTAAGGTGCCATGTTGCAATTGAAAATCCAGACCCTGGCTTTGGAAGCCAAAGAGAAGCCAAAGTCTGCTCCCCGACTCCCACCCCGGTCAGGCCCTCAGGCAGCCATCTTAAGAGGGCATGGCTGTGCTCCTGCCAGGCAGGCCGTACCCAGCGGTGAACGTGGCACCGGGAGGGGTGGGATGGGGCTGCCTGGAGCCCCCACTTCACACGGCTGTCCCCTCCTCAGCCCTCAGGAGAGCCGCAGCTCAGCCGGCGAGCTGTGTGTGGGAAAGGCTGTGTCACAGCCAAGGGTCCTGGCTCGGGGCTGCAACATGTGCCTCTTCTGAGCAGTGCAGTGCTGAGCATTGCTCCAGGAACAACGGGCAGTTACTGGGAACATTTCAGAAGCAAGAAGGAGAAGGCCAGAGGCCTGGAAACATGGCCTGTGGAGGAGCTGCCCTGAGCACCCGAGCGCTGAACTTCCAGCACTCAGCGCTCACTCAGCGAGAGCAGCTGCTTTGGACCGGCCCGGCCAGAACCGGAGCCAGAGATCTCAAGGCAGGAGCGGCCTTGGGGCTTCACACTGTGCCGCCGTGCAGCAGATGGCAGCAGAGGGGCAGCCTGGTGGAGTGCGCTCTGAGGAGCTGTCACCTTGCAACAAGGAGCAGACAGCAAGGAGCCTCGTGCTTCTGCTTAGAAATAGAGAGGCAAAGTCCTCAGCACCAAAACACACGGGATCACACAACCACCAAGGTTGGAAAAGACCTCCAAGGTCATCCAGTCCAGCTGTTCACCTGCCACCACCATTTCCCACTAAGCCACGTCCCTCAGAACCACATCTAAACGTTCCCTGAACACCTCCAGGGATGCTGACTCCAGTCCCTCCCTGGGCCGCCCGTCCCAGTGCCCAGCCACTCTTTTGGAGAAGTTTTTCCTAATATCCAGCCCAAAACACCCCTTGTTGCTTTCAAGGTTCTTTCATTTCTTCACAGAGTTGCTCAGAATCGTCGCCTGGGAGGATGCGAACCTAATGAGGTTCAGTAAGGTGAAGTGCAGGGTGTTGGGCCTGGGTCGGGGCAGTCCCAGGTATACGTACAGCCTGGGAGAGGACACGGTGACACGGCCACCACCATCAGCTTTGCACTGTCACCAGCTCAGAACAACCTGCGCCAGCGGGAGTGACCCGCTGTCACCTTCGCTATGATGGAACGTGCCACTCCCCACCTCACTGTGCTCACAGCTACTGCTTGGTCTCCAGAGATGCTCAGCAAGGGTCGATGAGTGTCAGTGGGTGCCACGTTTCCATTGTACTTGTGCTGTGTGCAGGAGGTTTGATTGGGCAGGACCAGCTTGATGCTCAGATCCCTGAGCACTGGCTACCCAGGTGGCCTTTGCTACACGTGCGTCCCAATGTCTGTCTGTCTCAGCGCCCATTGCCCTCGTTGTAGTTGTTAACAGCACTGCACTGTTTGATTTTCCCAGAGGCTGTGCATGATGTGATATATGCACTCGATGCCGCACTCTTTGGCCCAGGTGGTTATGAGATTGTTTTGGAAACGAGCCCCGTTGTCTGACTCCGTTCTATCTGGGGTGCCGTGTTGCCGCAGGATTTGCTTTTCCAGGTCCCAGATAGTATTTCAAGCAGTGGCATTGGGCACGGGAGATGTTTCCAGTCATGTGGTCGTTCCTTCCGCCACTGGAGTTTGTGGGAGTTCATGGGAGTGTGATACAGCCCACCTGCCAGGCCTTACAGGTCCAACCTGAAGGGTCAGCACCGGCCACGGGGCCTGAAGCCCCAATCAAGCAGGGCAGCACCAACCCGAGGGCCTAAAATCACGGCCTGAAAGGCTGGCAGCAGTCATAGAATCATACCCTAGTATCATAGAATGGACTGGTTTGAAAAAGACCACAATGATCATCTGGTTTAAAGAGGGGGGCCATATGCTGGATCGCCATCCCCCAGACCAGGCTGCCCAGAGCCGCATCCAGCCTGGCCTTGAATGCCTGCAGGGATGGGGCATCCACAGCCTCCTTGGGCAACCTGTTCCAGCACGTCACCACCCGTGGCGTGAAAAACTTCCTCCTAAGATCCAACCTAAACCTCCCCTGACTCAGTTTAAAACCATCCCCCTTTGTCCTATCACTGCCCACCCTCGCAAACAGCCGTTTCCCCTCCTGTTTATACGCTCCCTTCAAGTATTTGAAGGCCGCAGTGAGACCGCATGGAGTCATCCAAACTGAGAGGAATAATATAAGGGCATTTATTGAGAGCTTTCTTAACAACTAACAACCAATTGGGGGTAACATTGGCTAATGGGCCAATTATGATGAAGAAGTGTTAGAGGCCGTTATTGTAGGCCATGGCTGCTTTGAGGAGTTAAAGAATGAAAGAAGACCAAGAGAAAAGACAGAAAACGGGGAAAGAGGGACAGACAGGAAGCAAAGCGAGGCGGTTCAGCGCTGGTAGATCCAGCCACGTCCTGCTGTCAGGTGCGGATCTTCAGTCTGATGGGCCGTCGGAGGTTTGTTCTTCAGCTGACAGCGACTCCCGATGACAGTGCAGACTGATTTCCAACAAGTCCAACGTGGTGGCACTCAGCCGCCTGCCAACACTGCCCCACTGCTGTGCCTGTGAGCCCCTGGGGGCAGGATCACAGGAGAGGCTCCTTCCATGGGGACAGAGCCCTGTCCCCTGCCCCACTGCGTAGCCCTGAGCTGGGAGGGGTTATTGAGCTGGGTGGTCAGATGGGCAGCAGCCCATCACAGACCACACGCAGGGTCCTGCTTGCAAAGTACACCACGTAAGCGTACATTGACTGGGGCAGCACCCGCAGCAGGAGCCGATAGAGCAGCTCCTGGTCATAGTGCCGGGCGTAAAATAGGGCAGAGCCCAGCACGGCAATGAGCAGCAGCTGGAGGCAGACGAAGATGAGGCAGATGGTCCTGTGGGGCAAAAGAGGGCCGGGAATGAGGCGTCCCTACCCCATGGCAGCACAGCCCCACACGGTGCCACAGGGGCTGTTTGGGAGCCCCGCTGGCTGCAGAGGGGTCCAGGCCATCAGCCCACTGCCAGGAGCACGGCTGCTGGTAGCGGGGCACAGGGCAACAAAGGGATACTCACTGCATCCAGAAGGAGAGCCCACATCTCCTCGCCCGCTCCTTCTTCTCCTGTAGGTGAAGATGGGGCAGGGATGGTGGTCAGGGCCTGCTGCGCAGCTGGAGTTCATGCAGGACTTGGGAGCCCAGCAGCGCAGCAGCACAGCGCCAGTGCTGCAGGGAGCCCTGTGTGCGGAGAGATCCCCGTTGCATGGGGTGAGGGTGCCGTGCGTTCTGTACCTGACCAGCTGTGCCTCCACCAGCTCCGGCAGCACAGCCCCAGGCACGCGCTCTGCCTCCAGCTCCATCCGATGCTGCTGCCTGTGGGCAACAAGGCTTGGTTGGAGGCTGCCGGCCTCTGCCACCGCGGTGGCTCCCCAGCAGTGTGTGCCCACCCCAGGGCTGGGACGGGGCTGCTCTGCCACGCCAGGCAGCGAAGAGAACCCGAGCCCCGACCCCAGCAGCGCTGCAGTCCCACTGCAGCAGAGAGCCCCGTGTGCAGGCGTGGGGTGCAGGGCCCGGTCCCACTCACCAGGCACCCTCCAGCTCCAGCTCCTCCCGCTCCTCTCGCAGGCGCTGTTCCTCCCGGCGCAGCACCTGGCAGACAAAAGCGTGAGCGTCTGCTGCAGCTCTCCTCCAGGTCCACAACATGGGGTGGGCAGCCCTGCTCCCCTCGCCCCTCCACACTACCTGGATCTCCTCTGTCTCAGCCTTCAGCTGCTCCTCCAGCTGGGCAATGAGCTGCTTCTCCTGCAAGACAACGGGTGTGCCACGTGGGGTGGCTGCGCTGGGACCCATGGACCCAAGGGACTGGAACCAAGGTCCTCCTGCACAGCCAGGAGCCAGGTATAGCTTACATATATATATGTATTATATGTATTACATATATATATACATATATATATTCCACTACAAATAGTGGAATAGTGTACAAAGGAAAAAGGGTTAAAGAGAAAGTGAGTTTGGTATGAGAGGAATCCCCCTGCACTGTTTCCCCTCATTCCCCCCCCCTCGAACTCCCCCACCCCCCGCAAGAACTCTTGGAGTGAGAGAGAGCCGGGGACAGAAACTGCTGCTGTAAACAACGAAGGGGGAGGTGGAGAGTACGGGGCAATGGAAGTGAAAAGAGCCTTCATGTGCAGAGATCTAGGAAACCTGAAATCCCGGTATTAGCACTGGACACCTCTGGAGAGAAGGAGGTGAAAGTGAGATAGGATGTTAGTAGTTTATGTAATGATGAGAGTTTGGAAAGTGAGAAAGTTTGGGACAGACACAGGCTGAAGAAAGCAAGGACTGGCAAGGTATAGCAGGGATGTCAGGACTGAAGAGAGGTGAACGATATGAAAACAAACCAAACGCAAACTGACTGACAAACAGGTAGTAAGGGAATTGGGAATAAGAACAGCTGTTACTGTTATGGTGCTAGAATAGGGCTGTAGGACCCAGAGATCCCCTCAGGGAGAGGTGATGGGGTGGGGGCTTGAAGAGCCCAGGGAGGGCTCGACCCCACTGGAAGGAAAGCAGTGTGCAAACTGCAATGGGAAATTGCATCTAGGGAAGCAGGATAAAGAGCTTTATTTTCTGGTGGATATGGGTGCTTCTTACTACTCATAGAAGGTTTTGTAACAGTAGTAGAAGCTACTGCCCAACAAGAAAAGGATTTTTTATTTATTTATTTATTTATTTTGGATCAATTAAATATAAGCTAAGAAAACAAGTAGGAATACAGAAATTCTTGTACCTGCCAGGCTACTCTGGCAAGAAATTTAATAAAACTGGAGCTAAGGGTGCAATGATATTGACTGATTAAAAACTGTAACTCTGGCTTTAACACAAACTGGGCAAAACAATGTTGTACCCCCAGGAGTTACAGCAATCCCAAATATGATGCACTTAGGGGTGTGGGCATCAGCACCAAAAATGAAGCCCTAAACAGAAGTTAAATGCAAGAGCTTGCCCAGTCAGGGTAAAGCGGTGCCCTATGAGGATATGTAACTGTAGAAGGATAAAAGAAATAATAGATAACTTTTTGGAGTCTGGATTCCAATTTTGATAGCAAGTGCTGTAGTTTGGTATGAGACTTGAGGGCAAGTAATAGAATTGTTGAATGGATACACTCAGTGGTGACAAATCCATGCACTTTATTAACCAAGTTAAGGAATGAATAGGTGGAATTTTCCTTCTGGATTTGAAGCATGTCTCTTCTGCCTGGTTTGGCCAAAGGAAGCCTAAGGTTATTTGCCTTTGAATACAAAAGCCCTAATATGGGGAGAAGAGTCTTGGTTAACCTGAACAGTGTTACCCAGGGTTGCGAGAACAGCTTTATGACGGTCAACTCGTGAGCCTGAGACCTGGGATCCTCCATCCCAGGGTGGAACTTTACTGCAGCACGTGGATGCCACAGCAACAAAAGAGAACTGTGCAATGGACTGTGAGTTTGCTGAGTTTCTTGGTTTACAGAAAGCACAACTAACTCAACAGCAAGTGACATATTTGGGATATGGGATTACAGCTGGACTTTGAACCTTAAGGACTGCCAGGAAAGAAGCCATCTGCCAAACCCCTGAGCCACAGACTGCCAGGGAACTCCATACATTCCCAGGAATGACAGGATGGTGCTGACTGTGGATACACAGCTATGGACTGATCGTTAAGCTCCAGACAGCTTGATGAAGTGAGTAAGGGATGGCCAGGGTGCCTGAGGGCGGTGGCTGCACTGGTGCTCAATATTCAAGCAGCCTGTAAATCTACATTGGGCCAAAGAATCCCAGTTTTAATATCTCATACAGTGTTTACTGTATTGGAGGCAAAAGGGGAACATTGGCTCTCACCCCAAAGATCCCTGAAATACCAGGCCCGTCCTGATAGAGCAGAATGTTGTAGAAATAATTGTAACTAATAATTGTAACTAAAATTGTGCAGGGGGATTCCTCTCATACCAAACTCACTTTCTCTTTAACCCTTTTTCCTTTGTACACTATTCCACTATTTGTACCCTCAGTTACACTTCCACATACCCTCAATTATACTTCTGTATACCTATATCATGACTTGTATATTTTTACAATGTGTACAGCAAAACATTACATATATATACATATATATATCTAAACATACATTGTGTTAGTTTATACTGGTATATTGTTAATTATTTTAACTTCTCCTCTTTGGATCCTGTATTACTCAGGTCTTGTTTGTCCAACACCAAAAATCAGTAGTTCTATTTCAGATGCCTGGACACACAGGAGCTGCAGTCTTTGTACTTATGACTTTTACCTAATTTATAATAGCTACAAATTGCTTCACTTACATAGTGAGACCTTGAAATGAAATATTCTTATCTTGTTATAAATGCAGAAACAACATTTGATTCCCACAAAAGGTACGGCAGTCAGTTGGTGTCTGTGGCAATTTGGAATGTACTGCACTGGGTACGTAGGGTCATCCCCAAGTACACTGCCCAGTGCAACTCAAGGGTAGGTATGGCCAGCCATACGGACCACAAACCCACACAGAACCCCATGGTATCGCTGCACAGAAAACTTATTAGGACCGTTAGACAAGGATCTGGGGAAAGTCGTATTCTTACAGCAGCTTCTGGGAAAAGCTCCTACCCACAGCTTCGTTCCATTGGAAGGGTTCTATTCAACACACAGTGTCCTCTGGTGCTGTACCGGAGATTGCCTCTTGCTGGGACATACTCCTGGGTGAGAAGAGTGAAAGGAACGCCAGGACAGCAAGGGCGGGATGCCTGGCCTTAAGGGTGTGCGAATGTCCCCACCGAAGGAAGCAAAGAGAGCCGGCAGAAAGCGATGCTTCATTAGCGTAACAAAACACAGCCCCCATCCCTCCCTCTCTCCCTTCCTCCCCACCCCCGGGTGCAGATGTGCCATGAGAACGAGCTGTGAAACTGCCGAGCGCCTGGCAGCCGGCTCGGGACTGTGGCAGTTCCTGCTTGGCACCTGAGCCTGTGCGGAAGAGGCGAGGGCCTGGCTGAAAGGCATCCGGGCAGCACCGCGGTGGCAGGAGGTGCACCAAGGCCGTCCTGCGGCCAGCTCCGGGCTGAGGGCACTCGGCATCCTCTGCTCTACGCGACTCCGAGGAGCCTGGCTACCTGCACCAGAGCTGGGAGCAGCCTGCTCCGCACCCAAGGTAGGTGCCCTTCGTGGCTCGTGCAGAGCAGCGCACGCTTCCTGCCCCCTGCCAGCAGCGCCGGGAGAGGAGCGGGGAGCGGCCCCGGACGGGGCGGAACCCGCACTGCCGTACCCCAGGCGGGACCCTGGTCCCGGCTCCAGCTCCCACTCAGCGCAGCAGGTTTGCTGGCCCAGACGGAGCAGTTTCTGCAGCCCCGGCTGGGCTCCGAGGGCCGCGGGAACGGGCTCGGAGCTGGGACAGCGAGGAAGGAGCAGAGGAGGTCAGCGTGCTCTGCTGTCCGGTTGGATCTCTGTAACACAGCGCAGCTGAGGCTGCAGTTCTTCCTCTGGGCCACGGGAGACACGAGATGACCTCGCTCTGCAGCTCTGCACGCGTGGATCGATGGAAGCTTTAAACTCCCCCATACCTCCTTTGGAGTGTCTTCACGTGAAGCCTCCAAGAGGGAATTGCCGCTCCCCCTGCTCCTCCTCCGCGGCAGCCCCCAGCTTCCCTTCGGGGACCCTGCGGGCAACAAGTGCCTCTGGCGACCCTTGAAATGGCGTTCCCGTTTGTTTGCTGAGCGCTTGCCTGATGGCTCAGCCGGGGTTGTGCAAACCCCTCGCAAGGCTTTTGTTCAGGCTGTCCCGGCAGCTGCAGATGCCTTGAGCGCACAGCTGCGGGCCCTGAGCACGTTCAGCATCTTCACAGCTCCGGCACTGGGCTCTGGAACAGACGATGAGAAGCTGGCAGCCTGTGGGCTGACTGGAGCACGCGTTGAGAACGCGCCCGAGCAGCAGCAGGTGAGTAAAGCACAGCCCAGGCTGCCTTCTGCAAAGGGCACGCGCTGCTGAGAGCGTCCCCTGGCAGTGAGCGCAGTCTGCGTGCTCAGCTGAAGAGAGAGGGAGGAATGTATTTATTGATATAGTGCAGGTATCATGGAGTGCTCTAACAACGGCTTAACAAGGCTGTGGTAACCACGTGGCTGTTTATTGCGTAGAGGGCAGGGTTAAATGCACACACAGTGCAGACCCTCCTGCTGAGTCCCGAGGCTCAGAGCATGCTCTGTTATGCCCCAGCTGTTGAAGCAGGGTTCTGCTGTCCCTTCATTCAGTCCCCATTTTGAGATGGGTTTATGGTTGTTCATCTGTTTTAGCCAGAACTTTTCCTGGTGTGTTGTGCATTGTCTTCCTGTGCAGCGCCTTGTGAGCAAGGCCAGGCTGAGGAAGGGAACTGAGGGTGAAGGTGGAGGATGGGGTGAGGGCGAGGAGGGGTGAGCAGGATGCGTCTCTCTCCCCATCCACGCTACAGTCACTCACGTTTGCATCAGCCATAGCAAGTGGGAAAAGCAGTTACACTGCCATATCCCAGTGACATCCAGTTTTGTTTAAATATTGAAGTGTGCTTCATTTCCGTGCGTGACGAGAGATCTGAGTTGTTAGAAATTTGTTCTCATACTCACTACATTCTGAGCACAGGCTCTGAGTGCCTATGGTGAGGATTAAGAAAAGTAGGGAATCATCTCGGTGGGGAATTCTGAGCAGGTCACGCTGTCACAAAGAAGGATAAATCCACGATGCCTTAATTGTTCTGTTTAGCACTGCTACTATTGGATGAGTTGCCTTCACGGTTCAGTTAAAATTACCAGCACAGCATCGGCTGCTGGTGGTTGTGACCGTCACAGGCTGATTTGGCTGCAGTGCTGTCAGATACTCTCTCCTCAAAAGATGCAAAAATGATCTCCGTATGGTTGGATGTTTTGTTGATTTATTTACGTGTTTAAGTAAAGCATCCTATTTATTTGAGAAGTGTGTACCATCCAGTTGACTCCTTGCCGATTTGCACTTCCTTACCCGAGGAAGGTGAGCCATCATCACTTTTAGGTAACGTCAGCAGTAGGTGGTTTTGAGAACTGCATCAGTCTCCTTCACAAAGTACTTTTCCTAACCCTTTTCTGAGGGCTTGGTTGATTTCAGCAAGCACAAGGCTACCTCCACTCCTGAGAGGATGTACGGACATGTGCCAGAGGATTTAATCCATTTGCCACCAGGTGTTCCCCTCACTGATCTGTAGAGGTGGTGCTCCAGCAGGCTGCTCTGCTGGCAGCTGCCATCTGTGCTGAGGCTCGCTGTGTTTGTGTGTTTGGGGCTGCATTCACGGTGTTCTGCCATGAGCCAGGTGCTTTTCTTCACCTCCTGCTGGATGGTTGGATGGCCGTACCATTTTCTCACAGTATTTCTGCAGCTCTTTCCTGGGTAGCCATCCCCCTTAGGTGTGCTTGCAGTCAATCAAAAGATCCCCCAGTTGGCACAGGCTGTCCTTGTTGTATGTCCTCAACTTCCTTCACCACTCAGACCTCCAATAAAACTACCCTTTCCCACTGCTCGTCTATCACTGTTCAGTTTCCTTAACTGCAGCTAAGGTAGACAGTAAGCAGTCATTCTGCTGCCTCTTGTTTGACTTAACTGTGTAGAGGCAGTGCCTTTAATTAGTGCTATGGGTGCAGTTTCACATCTGTTTGGAGCCAAACCATAGAGGTTGAGGATGTGTGGCCTAAAGGATTGTAGGCAACTCAGGGAGGTCTTTGTTTATTGTGTGAACAAGCATTACCTGCACAACTTCCACCGTGTAGCGCAGCAGAAATATTGTGGAATGTCAGCTGCTTTTGATTCTGGGAGGACCGGTGCAGTTCTCCTTTGCTTCATATGTCACTTCCAAACCTGACACGATGCTGATAACCCCCTTCCCCTTTTGCGTCCTTTTACTGCCCCCTGTGACCTCTGCTTGCTGCTCAACTACAGCAGTTGGCATGAGAACATTCACGGAAGAATTTGGGATGCGCTTCGTGTCTCTTGTCTTCGGTTTGTTTCCCTTCTTGCCATCCTGCAGACTTTGCCCATTGGTCACAGGTGGATCCAAACACAGCATACACTCCTAAGGGAGAAGCAGGGCTATATTTGTTGATATAATACAGATATGCTGTAGTGATTTAACATTGACACAACAGGATCGGAGGTGGCTGGATACACTTGGTTATTTACTGCATACAGGGTAGGGTTACACACACACCTACAAGAGGCCCTCCCATTGAGTCACGAGGCTCAGAGTAGTTCCCCTTTCTTTCTCATGTCTTCAGACCACAGAGGTAAGGAGCTAGGATGTGGCTGGATCCTCTCCTGTTCCCAAGCTTGGTCAAGGCTTTGTGTGGAAGGAATCATATGTGCATGGTCCCTCTAAGACAGAACCTTAGAGAACACATGAAAGCTCCAAAGTAACCACGGGTGTCTTATGGAAGGTCTGTACTGAGAAGGAGTCTTGATGTCAAGCTGCAAGGGATCTCAGTACAGGTGTGAGCTGCAGAGACAGCCCTGCTCGAGGGCAGGTCCTGTGGTGCAGCCCGCTGCTGTGCAGCAGAGCTGGAGGGGCACTTGGACTGCTCTCTGTTTTGGGGTAAGATGACTGCTTCCTTGCCATGCTTTGTCTTAAGTCCCCGGCTCAGTCTCAGCTGTGGAACTAAGTGTCAGCTACCAGTTGTTTCTGCCTCCCAGTTCAAGACGGCTTTGTGACAGTTCATCTCTTTGAGCCAGACTGTTTCCAGTGCTGCAGCTCATTGTCTTCCTCTGCAAGGCCAAGCAGCGCCCTGCAAAAGGGCCGAGCTGGGACTGGGACTGCTGCATTCCCTCACAGCTCCCCTGTCATTTCTCTTCTCCCTACAGGCTCCAGTTCAACTTCTGCCTTCCAGCCGTGATCATCGCAGGCTGCAGGAGAGCAGCAAATGGCCGCAGCACATCCAGCTGAGGTAGGGGTTGGGGAAGCAGGCAGGAGAGGCCAAGGGGCCAGGGATGTGAATGCAGGGGGAGAGGGAGGTGCCCTCAGCCAGCGTGTGTGTGCTGGGGACAGAGATGCAGCTGGGATGGGAGGTTGTGTCCTGTGCAGGCTGCTTGCCTGGGCCTTGGCTGTTCCAGCAAGGAGCCTCTTTGCTTGCAGGAGCCCGTGAGCTTTGCGGAGGTGGCCGTGTATTTCAGCAAGGAGGAGTGGGCGCTGCTGGACCCTGCGCAGCAAGCGCTCTACCGGGACGTGATGCTGGAGACGTACCAGTGCGTGGCCTCGCTGGGTGAGAGCTTGGCTGCCTTTCCTCCTTGTTAGGGCACCTTTGGCTGTGCAGAATGAGCCTCTGCAAGCTGGGCCTTGAATAATCCATTTTCCATGCAATTGCCATCAACATTTTGATGCCTTGACCACTGGTAGGTTGTAAGGAAATCAATAAGTTGTTGTAAAGTTGATTTGAAAGAAAAAATATCCCTTCACAGTGTTCAGAGATGTCAAAACATTCTTTGCTCCAAGGGAAGCTGTAGGCGCAGTGTCATTCAGGCCCAAATGGTGGTATCTCCATGGGGAGGGACACAGAGTGGAACTGTTGAACAGGCACTGTTGCAGAATGACGGAAATGCTCTCTTGTTCCCCATTTCTCTCCCTGAAGCTCCATTTCCAGCCCCCAAGCCCTTGGTGATCTCCCTGCTTGAAGTAGGGGAAGACCCCTGTATCCCTGAGGCCGTGCCAGGAGACCTCAGCCCAGGTGAGGTGGTAGAGGGAAGGGGAATGTTGGGGCTGTAAGAGCCTTCTCTGCCTGTGTTTTGTTTTGGGCACCGTGTGCTATTGCTGGATTTCCTTTGTCATCCAGCAGCTGATGGGATCAAAAATACAGAGGAGGTTCTGCAGAGAAGTTGCGTAGCAGAAATACAGCGGGGTCACATCTCTGTGGAAGAAATCAGAAGGGATGCCCAGGAGGGCCTGCAGCAAGGTCAGGGTGAGCACATCAATGAGCCCCTGGGAAAGCGTCTGGGAATGACATTGAGGAACCCAGAGGACTTCTCCATGGTTCCAAAGCAGCCTGAGGAAACCAGGAGCAAGGATGCGTGCTGGATGAAAAAGCAGAATCCGTGCACTGAGTGTGAGAAGAGCTTTAAAATGGATTCCAGCATCACTAGCCAGCAGTGCATGCACTCAGCAAAGAGGCATTACGAGTTCTGTGATTCTGCAGAGAGCTTGAAATGGAGACTCCACCCCACTAGGCAGCAGTGCACGTACACAGGAGAGGGAGCCTTCGAGTGCTCTGATTGTGGGAAGAATTTCACAGACAGTGGGAGCCTCACTTCCCACCAGCGTATCCACAGCAGAGAGAGACTGTACAAGTGCCCTGAGTGTGGGAAGAGCTTGAAAGATAGTTCTAAACTCAAAAGACACCAACGTGTCCACACAGGAGAGCGACCATATAAGTGCCTTGAGTGTGGGAAGAGCTTCAAAAACAGTTACAGCCTCACCTACCACCATCACGTCCACACAGGAGAGAGACCATTCAAGTGCACCGAGTGTGGGAAGAGCTTGAAAAGTAGTTCTGAACTCAGAAAACACCAAGGTGTGCACACAGAAGAGCGACCATATAAGTGCCTTGAGTGTGGGAAGAGCTTCAAAAACAGTTGCAGCCTTACCTACCACCATCGCATCCACACAGGAGAGAGACCATTTAAGTGCACCGAGTGTGGGAAGAGCTTCAAATGCAGCTATGAATTGAAGCAGCACAAGCGCATCCACACAGGAGAGAGACCATTTAAGTGCCTTGAGTGTGGGAAGAGCTTCAAAAACAGTTCCAACCTCACCTACCACCGTAGCGCCCACACAAGAGAGAGACCATTTAAGTGCACTGAGTGTGGGAAGGGCTTCAAAAGGCGTTCTGTATTGAAGGTGCACCAACGCATCCACACAGGAGAGAGACCATACAAGTGTACTGAGTGTGGTAAGAGCTTCAAGAGGAGTTCTGAATTGAAGCTGCACCAGCGTATGCACACAGGAGAGAGACCATACAAGTGTTCTGAGTGTGGGAAGTGCTTTAGGAGCAGTTCTAATCTCAGCACCCACAAGCACGTCCACAGTGCTGGCATGCTGCAGAAGCACCTGGACTTTTGAGAACCTTCAGAAGAAGTTGCAGCCTTGTTACCAACAAGCACATCCTCAGAGGAAACAGAGCCTGCAAGTGCCACAGATATGAGAAGAGCTTCTGTTGGAGCCACAGGCTGGTCACCACCTGTGGCTTTGTGTGGTGCTGAACCTTACAAACCCTTGGGTAGAGGAAGAACTCTGGGACCAAACTAAACCTCCTGTCAGGTGGAACATTTTGGCCAGGCCTGCATGCAGGGAGATGCCTGGGAAGTTGTCTTTTCTCTCCCTCAGAGAATCCCATCTGCTGTGGTACCAGCATGTCTGCGCCAGTGAGTTCACATGGCAGGAAGCCTTGAGTGTGAGAAGGGCTTTGTGCTGAGCAGAGAGCTCCTCACACTCCCAGAAGACATTCGTCAGAGCTCAGTCCTCATTAAACATTGCAGTCCACAGGACAGGTATCTCCTGGGAGCACGTCTCCTGCAGGAAGAGTTTCTCTCAGGGCTGGTGCCTCATTTCTCATGGGAAAACCCCCAGCAGAGACACCCTCAGGATGCTGGAGAGCCCAGGGATGAGGGAGATGAGGGAGATGGATGAGGGAGACCAATGCTTCTCCCCACGCAGGAGGAGTTTGCAAAGGAGACGGCATTGCTGGCACCCTCTGCAGAAGGGACTTAAGCCTTAACTGCAGAAGGAGCTTCAGATGGCCTTTCCTTGCTGCCCAAAGCAGTTCTCTCACTATGCCCACTTTCCACTTCTGCTCTTCCCGCCAGCAGCTTTTTCATGCAATTTCCTAATGGAGAAGCGGTTTTGTAGGGATCTGCTGTGTGTCTGTGTGCATGTGTTGCTCTCAGTCTGGAACTGGAAACTGTTGGAAACTCAGTCTGAGTGCATTGATGAGTCCGAGAGAAGGGTCAGGAGAGCAGTAACGTGGCTCTTGGAGAATTTCTGAGTATCTTCTGTAGTGGAAAGGGAAGGGGGTGAATAAAGTAGCTGAGTTGTTCTGGAGCTTTCTTCACTGTAGTCTTGCTTTTGCTCTTAAAATAAATGTCAGCATGTGGAATGATTAGTGGGGAAGGTGAAAGCAGGGTTTGGTTTTGGTGCCCTCTCCAGCCCACTGCTTGCTTCTGGAGAAGGCATTTCTTCCACACAACCCTATCATCCTCCCTAGCTGTGCTACACATTGGTTCTACTGCTCTTCCTGCATCACAGAATCACAGAATCATAGGGGTTGGAAGAGATTTCTACAGATCATCGAGTCCAACCCCCCGGCCAAAGCAGGTTCCCTACACCAGGTCGCACAGCTCGGCGTCCAAGTGGGACTTGAATATCTCCAGAGAAGGAGACTCCAGAACCCCCCTGCGCAGCCTGTTCCAGTGCTCCGTCACCCTCACCGTAAAGAAGTTCTTGCGCACATTCGTGCAGAACTTCCTATGTTCCAGCTTATGTCCATTTCCCCTTGTCCTGTGTCCATGTACAACTGAAGAGAGACTGGCTTTGCCACTATGGCCCCCACACCTCAGATATTTATAGACCTGGATTAGATCCCCTCTCAATTGTCTTTTCTCAAGGCTAGACAGACCCAGTTCACTCAGCCTTTCTTCATAGGGGAGATGCTCCAGGCCCTTCACCATCTTTGTGGCCCTCTGCTGGACTCTTTCCAAGAGATCCCTGTATTTTTTGTACTGGGGAGCCCAGAACTGGACACAGTATTCCAGATGGGGCCTTACCAGGGCAGACTGGAGGGGGAGGATCACCTCCCTCGACCTGCTGGCCACACTCTTTTTAATGCACCCCAGAATGCTGTTGGCCTTTTTGGCTACAAGGGCACACTGCTGGCTCATGGCCAACCTGTCGTCCACCAGGACGCCCAGGTCTCTCTCAGCAGAGCTCTCCAGCAGCTCATCCCCCCGCCTGTCCTGGTGCATGCAATTCTTCCTCCCTAAATGTAAGACTCTACACTTGCTTTTGTTAAACCTCATCCAGTTTAATGCTTGACTCAGGAGCTCAGAGCAGCTGTGAGACACCAAGCCTTGACTGTCTCCAATGAAACTACAAAGCTTGCTCTTCCTAAATGCACCGTTCCAAGTTTCAGGAGGTGGTGGGAGCAGAAGGCAGTGCAAACCCACAGGGTGCCCAAGCAGCTCATCCCCACAGCACAGAGATATTGGAGCGTTCTCCAGTGCGTGCTTGTCTTGCAGGTGATTCCTTCTGAGCTTGAAGGTTTTTGCTTTGGCCTTGGGAAGGTCTGTCTGAGACCTCCTGCAGAAGGGCCTTCACACTTGCTGGGCTCATCTAAAGCTGCTGCGGTTGGAATGCAGTTTGCAGGAAGTGAGGAAGTGGAGGGTGGTTTTGGTGAGCTAGTGAAACCAGCAGGAGCTTGACAGCTTCTCTGAAGGCTCCCTGACCCCCAGCAAGCTGGAAGGAGATGATGATTGCAGTATTGAGGAGCGCTGCTTCCTCCATCCCAGGGAGCAGGGGCCTGGTCTGGTGCAGGAGAGGCTCATCAGGGTTGGAGGAACACACAGCTCCAAGGGAAAATGCGTGGGAGGGAACGAGCAGCTGGGAGGAGTGGGGATCCCCAGCAATAGGAGGCAGCAGCCCAGCCGTGAGCTGGGATGACTTGCCCTTCAACTGCGTCCAATAATTCCTGTCCTGTGGCACTGGTCATCTGTCTCCTCCTTCCTTTTAGGTTCTCACTGTTTTGTTGTTTTGCCTTACATCTCCATATTCTCCGAACCACCGAGCAGGGTTTCCCCATTTCTGTTGATCTGGGAGAAAGCCAGGAAGCTCCGCAGCAAGCTGGCCTCGGGGGTTCATCCAAGAGGATTTCCCCTCAGGGAATTCTCTGCCAGAGCTGTCTTTGGGAGTTTGTCTGCAAAGTCCCCAGTTTAGGGATGGCCTTTTATCCCCCATTGCTGTGGGTTTTCTTCTCTCAGTTTAATGTGACATTCCTGGCCGTACAGATGTGCCAGCAGGGAGTGGTGCCTCTGTTGTCCTGCACACTCATTGTCACCTTTTGCAGTGCTCAGCTCCTTCAAGCAGCACCCCTGAAAAAGGCTGCTTGTCCCTCTTCTGCTTATCTGTGCAATCACAAGCAGAGGCACTGTGGCATGGTGACAGCCACCATTTGCCCCCCTGGGTAATTCAGTCAGACTCTTAGCACTAGAAAGGCCTTGCCAAGCAAGATTGGAGACCACAAAGAAAAACAGTTTTGTCTTTTGCACCACCTGCTGAAAGGATGATTGAAATTGATGCACAAATGTCTGTTCAGGTGGTGAGGAAATGAGGGAATAAATAAATAAATAAATAAATAAATAAATAAATAAGGCAAGCATAAGGGAAAGGGACGGGTGGTAAGGAGGAGTTAAATGTTCATCAGTTGCAGCTATAAAGTACATGGAAGATACAACACGTTGTGTACTTTAATTTGAATAAGACATGGGATGACACAATTGTCTGAGTTACAACAGCACACACCACTAACTTGTCACAGACAGCAGCCCGTGGTTCTGCAGGAGTGGCGACACAAATATTACAGAGCAAATAAAAGGTAGGGAACGATCCAGTGAGAGTTGATTTTACACCCTTTTTTGAGGTGTCCTTTGCCTTCCAAGAATATTTGTTATGGGATTTTGAACAGTGAAGCAAGAAGCAGAGGCTCTGTTGGAATTTAGAATAAAGGGGGATAGTTAAATGTAGTTTGTAGGTGGGAAAAGGAATGATCTAGTTAGTTAGAATGACAAGGAATGGAGACAATGGGTCTGGGAGAGCAGGAAGGATGCAGATAAGGAGTGAGATCTCCCTGAGACACCTGGCGAGGAGGGGATTAGAAGTTTAAATACCAGAAGAGGAGTTGCATCTCCCTGATAAGATGGGTGATAACAAGAGGGGGTCTGCATGCTAAAGAACTATTGAATATGGATCAGAATTCCGAGAAATCACTGACTATATATGAGGTGTACCTATATCTGTGTCACGATTTTACAAGTCGGTGTGCAAGTTTGGAGGAGCTATCCCCCTTGCACCCGGCGCTGCGCAACGCTGGAATAAACATACCTGCTTTATAACCAGTCTCTGGATTATAGAGTTTGATTCCTCAAGTCAGTATCCTGACTGCAGATGGTTGGACATTACAGTTCCTTCTAACACTGCCCAGTTTCTTTCTCCCTGGGACACAGCCTGTATCTTCCCTTGCAGTTGTACGCCTATGGGTTCCAGCGATTCTGGAAGCCTCCTGATGGAAGGAGTCACCGTCTCAGGATCAACAGGCATCATCACAGGTGATTCACGGTGTGGCTGCAGCTTTCTATCGTACATCACTTGGAAACAGTCAGGCTTTTGAACTCTCTCTACTAATTGATGCACAGCAACATCAGGCAGTACGGCTTTGTCTGCAGACCATCACCTGCCTCATCTCTGCAACTCCAGCAGTGTCTCTCAAGGCAGTCAGTTGCTGCCACAATCCTCTCCAGATTGTCTGATCAAATCAGAAACAAATCATTATGCTACGATGAGCAAACCATGATGTCTAACAAGGTTTTGTCAACGTCTTCCTTTCCCACCCTTCCTTCCCTGCACACAGAGCAGAACGCAGCTGGTCAACAGAGGGCTTGTTTTGCCATCAGAAGGTGACTGCGGTCATCTGGAGTCTTTGTTGGTTGTTGGAGGGCTCCACTGGTTGTCAGAAATGTTCACTGACATGAAGAATGCTTCACTGATCAAGAGGGTCATCAGAGGGCTCCGCTGGTCATCGGGAGATTGGAGGTGTCCATGGGAGGGGATATGCAGACCTTGTTCTGGGTGATGGGGTAGGGGGTGGGGGCGCTGACGCAAGAGGCCTAAAGCAGACCCAAAGGAGTGACAAGTGGCTGCAATAAGAAAGGGGATAAAAGGAGGGTGACGTGGTCAAAGTGTGTCTGTGCAGAAGTGGATCAAAGTGGGAAGGGTTTGGGAGGAATTGTATTGATGTGCAGGATCAAACTCTATAAACAGAACTAAGTTATAAGGCAGGTATGTGTTTATTCACCACTGGGCACGTGGGGGATCACTCCTCCTATCATGTGCACCGATAGACATCAGTGTTAGAAACTCATAGGGCAAGCGTATACATATTCAACAGATTTGCAAGAAATCATTAACATACTCATTGCTTTTCTAGGAACTCATTTACATGCTGCCCCTCCTACTGACGTGTGCGCAGTCCGTAGCGGAAATGTCTACTGTGCTGGAAGTTCAGCACTCGGGTGCTCAGGGCAGCTCCTCCACAGGCCATGTTTCCAGGCCTCTGGCCTTCTCCTTCTTGCTTCTGAAATGTTCCCAGTAACTGCCCGTTGTTCCTGGAGCAATGCTCAGCACTGCACTGCTCAGAAGAGGCACATGTTGCAGCCCCGAGCCAGGACCCTTGGCTGTGACACAGCCTTTCCCACACACAGCTCGCCGGCTGAGCTGCGGCTCTCCTGAGGGCTGAGGAGGGGACAGCCGTGTGAAGTGGGGGCTCCAGGCAGCCCCATCCCACCCCTCCCGGTGCCACGTTCACCGCTGGGTACGGCCTGCCTGGCAGGAGCACAGCCATGCCCTCTTAAGATGGCTGCCTGAGGGCCTGACCGGGGTGGGAGTCGGGGAGCAGACTTTGGCTTCTCTTTGGCTTCCAAAGCCAGGGTCTGGATTTTCAATTGCAACATGGCACCTTAACGATCTGTTTGGACGCAGGACTAGTGTTTACTCAAAGTACAGTTTGGAAGAGAATGCAGATCCTTCTATTAAGTGAGGAGCTGCAATTGTTTCCCTTGGGGCCTGTGTTTCAGGGAGAAAGTGCATCCCTGTGGGGCCGATAGATCTTGTTCAGCGCACCAATGGCCAGAACGCAGCAAAGGACCGATTTCTGCAAGGCCTTGATTGTATTTTACTCCATCTCTTTCCACGCAGTCCAACAGCCGATGGGTTTCTGTACAAAGAAGGCAGACTCTTCTCCAAACACAGGGCAGTTCTGTGCCCAGATGCAAACCCCGGGGGTGCCTTCAGGTCAGAGCACTGAAGGGAGGCAGCCGTTTCTCTGCCTCTCTTTGTCCCTTCCCAAGTTGATTAGCTGCAGTGTTTTGCTCCTCAGCTATACCCGAGTCTCCCAAAAAGCCCTTCTCTTCCCACCCGGGATCTCATGGAGCTGCAGGTTGGAAGGGAACAGTCTCATCTCCAGCCCAGGCCCAGCCTCACGCACAGCTACGCCTTTCAAATGCTGCCTTGACTTGAGACCCGAGGCTCCAAGAAATGCAGGCACCCTGTCTGTCAGAGCCAAGGGGTCTCGGAAGGAGGAGTCCCCATTGTCCCTCTACCTCTGCTTTTCTTCAGGGAGGCGACACTCTCTCGCTCCTACTATCAGAGTGAGAGGGAGGTTCTTTTAATATACGTGTACCCGACGGAGAGATTGAGACACAAGGAGTTAAATGTTAGCCCGTCCAGTCTATTGCAAATCAAGTTGTTTAGGGAGATGTGGAAGGGAAGACGGGCAATAGAAAAAGTTGGAAATAAAAGCAAGCAGTCTTTGTAGGAAACAAGAGAGAGATGGTCGCTACCATGGGAGTCCAGATGTTGATCTTCAGTAGTGATGGGTCATCAGGTGTTGTTAAGTCAAAGCCAATGGCGACTGTCCCAACTTATTTGTAAGTCCAACAGAGGTGGAGTTAGCTCTCTTTAGAGTGGCAGCCTCTGGTTTGGGGATCTCAGCAGAAAGGGAGGTGCCCACCTGCATCCTGCTTTTCACAGGGGACGATGGTACTGTTTCCCCAGTTCTTCTATACAAAGCTGGAGTGAGGTTTTGGTCACAGGCCAGCACTGTCTTCCAAAGGCAAACAGCTCCAAAGAAATGCATTAAAGGAGATATTTACAGCAGAAAATGGTTTGGGGTTTTTTTTGTTTTGTTTTGTTTTGTGTGTGTGTGTGTGTGTGTGTGTTTGTCTGTGTGTGTGTGTGTAGAAAATGTCCTATTTTGGGGATAAGTAGTGCTATTTAAGGGAGGAATTTTATTTTGGGGCTAAAAATTGATATTTTGCTCTATTGATAACGTGCATTTCAGAATGGCTCACAGCAGTAAAGGAAGGCAAGAGAACACTGGGCTCTTCTGGCTATTTCCAGAACTGGGGCTGAGACAGGAGAGCGTGCTCAGCCTTGGGTGGTCGGTTGTATCCAGCCATAGCAACCACAGCTGAAAGCATCGTTCCATCTTCACTAGGCACTCCTCTGCCTGTCCCTTTTTGTCTCTGTTTTTGGGAATGCAGGGATTTCTCTTAGCGGCCCACAGACAGTGCCAGGATAAGCAAGTATAAATTATCCCAGTTCTTTACCCTCCTCAAGAGCAGGTGGCTGCACTCTGAGGACAGGGGGAGGCAGGGACAAGGGTCAGGAGAAGGTCATTTATATTGTGTTATCTTGCATTCCGATATCATAGTAAGCAAGAAAGGCTGCTGCTTGCTCCCTACAGCCCAGCTCCCACCTCCCTACCCCTTTTCCCTTTTCCCTTCACATTTTAGGGGCCCGAGGGGCCCACGGGCCTACTGCCCTCCTGTCAATGTCATGGATCGATCTAGAGAACTGCGTGACACTGCAAGAACGGGACTTCAGTGTTTCTGCAGCAGGGCTGGCAGAGCCTGGATTTCTGCTGTAGGTAAACTGAGCTGAGCTCTGGACTGAACCTTGTGCCTGGCAAAGTGAGCACAGCCTGCAGACACGCAAGAAGATCTCCCTGCAGGCTGAGCATGTCAGAGGCAGGTCATGGCTGGGACAGCTTGTGCTTTACAGCATCAGAGGGGAGGTGGGGAAGGGGACTGTATAGCCCGGGTTTGTTCCCGCTGTCACCGAGTGAGCTCTAGAGAGAACTGCGTGACACAAACTCATTGCAAAGTCTCAGCTAGAAGAAGTGTCACCTCAGTGTACCCAAGAAAAAGAACAGCGTTGAGATTCTAATTTTTGGGGGGTTTTTTGTTTTATTGAGGGTGGGTTGTTTTTTGTTGGGTTTTTGTTCTTTTTTGGTTTTTTTGTGTTGTTTTTTTTTGGGGGGGGGGGGGGGAGGGAGGGAGGAAGGGAAGGGTGGGACGGTTGTTGGATTGTTTGTTTTTAGTATAAAATAAAACTTGGAAGACTTCTGGCCTCTCCAGTGGCAGAATGGAACGGACTGGAACTATTGCTGAGATTCTTGTTCGATTGGGCAAGAGTCTTGTTGCCTTTCCCAGCTCTCATCTCCAGTTGGAACCATCTCCTCGTTGCTATCAGGAGGAGCTTCTTCTTCTGCTGCTCTCTTTTCCCTCTTGCGCACTCTGTGAGAATGAGTTTCAGAAAGCACTACTCACTGACAGGAAATAAGGGGAAACTTGAAAGACTTTGCAACCTGAGTCCTGGCAGTGTACTGCCAGCAGCCGATTTGGCCGCCCAGGATCCTGGCACCACAAATGCTCCATTGCCAAATGCAGCAATCAGGTGTTCTGGGGAAAGGCCAACTCACAGGTAGTTTCTGCACAGCCATATCACAGCACCAACGGCCAGCACCAGCACAGGCAGCAGCACCGCTGAGACCATCACCGGAACGTGGCGCTTCCGCCCAGGTCTGTGAGCACCAGCCTTTGTGCTTTCGCCTGCATTCATCCCTGGAAGAAACGAGACAATGTCCCACATTACCTTCAGCTGCGCTACAGATGATCTCTCAGTGTGCTTCACGGACCCCAGAGGTCTTTTTTGTCAGTGGGTGCCTCCGTCTCTGGTGCCGAAGCACCGGAGGACAAGAAGGATTGCTTCCACCTCTCGCTGGGTAGGGAGAGGCTGCACAGGCACTACCCGTGTCCTCCTCTGGGCCGAGAGCTGGGGCTGTACCCTGGGGTCTGGGCTTGGTCTGTGGGGAGAGCTACAGAGCAGAATCCCTCACGCTTTCCCCGGCGTGCGTGTCCTGAGCTCTCCTGTGGGACGCCCCCCAGGCTGAAGGTCAGGCTTCAGCCAGCACAGGGCACAGCCAGAGCCAGCCCAGGGGAGAAACACTCCTGCAGGCTCCTACCACGCAGGACCCTGCTCATCACCCTCAGGTGGCTTCGCTCACAACTCTGGGATCCGGGAGCGGTGGGAGCTGAGCAGTGTCACAGAGGTCTGCAAGCTGGAACAACTCTCCACACCCCACTAAGGCCAGCCATTTTCAGAGAGCCAGCCCTGGCTTCTTTGACATCTGCTCTGTGCTCACACGCTCAGCTCTGGCTGCTGACCTGGTGTGCAAGAGCTGGCAGCAAGAGCCTGCAGGCACGCAGTGACTCTGGTTAGTGACACCGTATGATCACGGGACAGAAATTACCTGGCATGCCAGTTGTTGCTGCTGCCTGCGTTCCTCTGTCCGGGACCGGCAGAGTGGGATATCCGCCTTCCTGCCGTGCACCCTGCTCAGTTTCTTGGTCTGTTCCTTTAGAAAGAAAGCAGGGCAGTAGGATTGGGATGTCACGTGCACAAAGCAGCTCTGACAAGTAATGGTTGTGCTGGGGGAGCAGCTGCCTCTGGCTCTTGGCTGGGTGCAGACCAGCTCTGGTGCTTGACAGCACCTGCAAGGTGTTACATGGAACACGGCTGCAGCACGGCTCTGAGCCATCCCTTCCTGCTGTGCAGGCTACAGCCTGCCCACACACGTACGTCATACCTCAGCTTCCCAGGTCCCACAGTGAACAGACTGAAGTATACCCACCACGCTCTGCCTTCTTCATTTCCTTCAGCAGCTGCTTCAGGAGCCGGGATGAGCCCTGGGAGTGTTTTCCTCTTTTGGCTTCATCCTCTTCTCTTTCCCGACCTTAACAGAACGTATGAAGTTAAATATCTTGTGCATGAAGTCTTGAACTCAGCCAAGTCAGTGAAGACAAACTACTCACTGCTGGGATTCCAGCTGGGCTCCAGCGCAGGAGGAAACGGATGACCTGGCAAGGCCCACACTGGGGGCACTTCTGCAACCAAAGACCCACAAAAAGTTTCAGTCACACACTACAGCATCACTGAGTAGCAGAGCGTACAGGGGATCGTGCCATGAGATGGCACTGAAACGGGCAGCAAAAGCTCTCTGAAGAATTTCAAAGCTATGACCTACCTGCGCCATCCGACAGAGTCTCCGTTCTGGAAATCAGAGGATAACCTGGATCGCCTCCTCTGGTCACATCTGCAAACAAACGCAGGACAGAGCAACTGCTACTGAGCATCCTTTCGGCCAGAAGGACGCAGGATGCAGTTAAAGCCAGGGATTCCTTCACAACACTGTTCTCTCCCTTCCGCACGGGAGCGCCTCGGAAACAGTTCCTGGCTGCCTCCAGGGGCCTCACCATCGTACTTAACGAATGCTGTGCGGAGCTGCCCAGAGGAACGCCCTCCTGGAGTTCACCCCTGCTCTAAACTCAACCGCACGGAGCGGGGTAAACCTAGGCTTTGGTAAGCCACTGCCTGCAGACACAGCTGTCATCACGCATAGAGGAGAAATGTTCCCATTGCGTGTGCCCATCTCTCGTTTCCTTAGTGAGCTGCAGTGCTGGAAGTGGCTCAGGTGATGACACGGGGCGGGGGGGGGGGGAAATTCCAAAGCTGCACAGAGGCCAGGTGACCTGCTGGCTGGCATTCCACAGCTTTCCAAATACTTTCTCCAGGCCGTGGGAAACAATTCTCAGGGACCTCATGGAAGACCATTTGGCCCCTTGAGAGTTTCTCACTGGGAGACCTCAGAGATACGCAGACAAAGCCAACACAATGCTGACAGCTCCCAAGAAACGATGACCATCCACGCTTCTCGGGCAGAAGAACCCTCTGGCTGGTGAAAGGCGGAACCCTCGATGAACTGTCCCAGCCAAATATGAACAAATATCGAGGAAATGAAGCCTGCTGATTTACCTCCAGCGTCGCCCTCGGGATCATAGGCAGGATTCTCTTCTGCTGATTCACCAGCAGGGCCTGCAGGCAGAACTGAGATCAGACACAGGTGAGGAGAGCTTCCGGCACATGTGGGGGCCTCCTTTTCCCTGAGTGACCTGTAGGGTCTGGTGGTGGGCTGGGGAATGCCACAGCCCAAATCATCGAATGACCCAGGTTGGAAATGACCTTGAAGATCATCAAGTCCAACCGCAGCCTAACCATAGAACCCTAACTCTAACAACGCTCTGCTAACTCATAGCCCTGAGCACCACATCCAAATGGCTCTTAAACACATCCAGGGATGGCGATTTAACCACCTTTCTGGGAAGCCTATTCCAGTACTTAAAAAAGGTCTGTGCTCCCTCGGCTGCAGAGGGGCAGCGGTATGCTTCCCACTGAAACGTGGCAGCTCTCCGAGAGACATAGTACTCATGGCTCATCTGTGGAAGCCCTTCCAGGCACAAACAGGCTTGGAAGACCCGGAGAGGATCTTCAGTCAAATTGCACCCAGGTGAACCGTGAGAGCAGGAACGGTTCAGCCTCCAAGGAAACAGACGCTCACAACTTACCCCTGGGTTGTCCCCCAGGCACAGGCATGAAGTTCGGATCCAAAGGATCATCCGGAAAGGGAGCACCAAGCTCATCATCTAGAATCAAGAACAGATGTGAGAAGTTCCAGCTCCATGGTGTGATCTCCTTCTCCCTCAGTAACTGGATGAATAACTCAGGTCATGATTTCCAAAGCTGCGGGGTGGACGGGATGAGCCGTAGGCTGGCACCTGGCAGCGTATGCAGTGCTCTCTCCAGGCCACGTGCCACATCTCTCGCAGATGACGGGGAAGAAGATGCAGCCCCCCAGGGCTTTCTTCCTGGGAGGCCTCTGATGTACAGGAAGGTCACACTGAGGCACTGGAGGAAAGCACACCTGTCTCTTCCCCTGGGCTGTGGACTGGGGCTCTGGCTTGGAAACTGGGATTCATCTCTGGGGAGTGCCATGAGCCTGAAGCAGAAATGCTCGTGCACGCCCAGCACGCCTCGTCTCAACTCTCCCCGGGCATCTCCCAGGATAAAGGCTGTGCTCCAGCCAGCAATGAGCAGAGCCACAGCCCGGCATGGCTGGAGCCGGCCCTGGGGAGCAGCGCAGCCACGGGCTCTTGCCCGGCTCCCGCAGTGCCGCCCATCACCCCCTAGCCCACAACACCCCCGTGGAAGGCAGGCCCCAGGGAAGTGTAGTACAGGGCCGTGGGGACACAGCCCGACTTCTTGCTGCCAGCGCTGCTCAGTTTGGGTCCCAGCTCTACCCACCCACCTGCTCCCGGTGCTCGCCACGGAGCAGCACAGCTCTCCTGGAAACTCATGGCCACCAAGAGGAGGAAGAGGACAAGGCGGGCAGGGCCCATGGGGTCCATGGCCCCCCACACTCGCACCATGCTTCCAACACCACCGCTGCAGCCACAGTGAGTGTCGCACAGAGCCAAGCCTGCGGCCAGGCCTTGTGAGCTCATGGCACAGCTCAGCACAGCCATAGGACGGGGCATTGTGACCTCACCGCTCTGTGATTCCGGGTGGCGGCTCCCCGCAGGCTGCTGCTCTTGTGATGCGCTGCACCGGGGCTGCGTGGGGCTGCTGCTTGCATCATAGACATGCAGAATCATACAATGGCTTGGCTTGGAAGGGACAGTGAAGAACTTAGAACCCCAGCCCCACTGCCGTGGGCAGAGATGCCACCCACAGAGTCTCGCTGTGCTGAGCTCCATCCAGCCTGGCCTTGCACACCTCCAGGGATGGAGCATCCACAGCTTTGCTTGGCAGACTTTTGCAGTGCCTCAACAACCCCAAGAAGGAATTAATTCCAGCTTGGTGCAGCACCTCAGGCCACAGAGGAGGTGATGCAATATGCACAGGCTATCCACACGTGTGAAACGTGCTGCAATTAAGCAAGCCAAGCGGATAAATCCTCTCCAGTGTGGAGGATGATGGATGAAATACAAACACGGGGAAGCTGACCTTCCCACAGACCTGCCAAGTCAAGTGTCATGTGCTTACATTTTTGTTGACAGATCTGCAGTTTCATCTGTTTTCCTTCAATTTTCCAGTACTCTGGCTAAGGACATCCCCTTTCCTGCACCAAGTGTATTTCCCACGTGTAACATGCTTCCAAGCCCAAATTTAGTAGCAGAAATTGAAGGCTTGCTGGTTGGCACCTCCCATCCCCAAAGTCCCAGTGAACTCACCCACTGCTGGCAACTGGATGCTTGGTGGCGAGAGGACCATCACCTACAGGGTCCCACCTGGGTCTCCAGAAACTGTTGCACCTTTGGATGCAGGCGATAAATAGTGTCCATACAACACCGTCCTTGAATCACAGCCTGCCACCTTCCCTACGACCAGGCAAAGGGTGCCAAGGCAAGCTGAACTGCTGAACCAGTCACCAATGGGGCTTATGTGTTTGCATCAAAAGACAAAATACCAAGCAGAGAGTGTGGGAATCAAATGTTGTTTCTGAAGCAGAATTATGATAAAAAAAATTTATCTCGCAGTCTGATACCAACCCTCCCCCCAACCCCCCACCTTACCCCTCCCTTCCTTCCCTCTTTGTTCAATGAAGACTTTGAATAAAATCATCACATCAATACTACAAGAGTACTGAGACATCTTGGAAACAACAAGGCGGCTACCAACTGACACCAGATAACACACAAATTAAGAAGTGTAAACCTTTGATAAGACTATGTACTTGGAGTGCCCAGCCAACGGGGAAACAGGGGAGGGAGAGAGGCAAAACAGGGAAACGGGAGCGGGAAAGGCAACGGGGAAAGCAAGGTACAAAAGCTGTCATTGTGTCCTGTGGGGTGCTCCTACTTGCAGCACACTCGCCACTGCAATCTGGAATTCAATTTGCTTCTCCCAGAAATACCATTCTGACAACATTTATATTTCCAGCAATCTGTGGGCTGGCCTGGGATTATTATCGCCTCTTTGGGGCTCCCCCTACCACCCTGGACAGGAGAGGTGCACCCCGCTGATTTCAGCGGTCCTGCCTGGGTGGTGAGGTGACTTCTTGGGATGGCTGATAGGAAACTGTTACATACAGGATGGGCTCTGTGAAAGCCAAGGCACAGGTGTTGACCCCTGCAGTCCCGGTAACTTCGTGCACGGACCGAGGTAAGGGAATTTAATTCTTGCCTTGGGGGTCTCTCGAGTCTCGGGTGAGTCTCAGGAGTGTGCTGTTGCTGTATGGTACCCTGTGCACTTGATGAAGTGCCAGCGGCACACCCCTAATAATCCGAGAATCAGAGAGAGGTACTCCAGAGGGAACGGGCCCTAAATCCAAGAATCGTGTGAGCTGGGTAGTTCACAGCAGCATTCTGGAGGTATGGGGAATAGGAGTTCCCAAGAACAAGGGAAAAGCGTCCCCAGATTTGTGCCTGAAGATAGCCCCGTGGGGAGAAGCTTCAGAATTGGACAAATAATCCCTAAACTGGGGACAAGAAAAGGAAAAAGATGTTTAAATACTGCATACGGAAGCCTAGAGAGCCACTAAAGGGAAAATCATTCTTTTGACCAAAATAGGGGTCTGACATGATTGGGCTTGTCAGACTTTGAATTTGTGTGTAAACAGTAAGTCTCCTTTCTCTGAAAAAGAACCGGCTTATGACATTTAATGGGTGCAAGAAGGAACAGTTCCTCACAAGGAGCCGAAGTTCAAAAGAAAAAGGAAAGAGAAGCAGAAAGATCATAAATGGGATCCCTTCGATACATTCCCGCCCCCCCTCCACCCCCGCAATTTCCAGAGCAATGCAAGCAGCAGCAACCCCTCCAGAGAAGGGGAGTGGCTGAGCTGCTGATCCCATGCAGGGCACTAGAGAGAGGATGCACTCTTGATTACTGAGGGAACTGGAACAGTTTGCCCTGAAATCTGGTTAACCCAGATGTTTCCAGGTGCAGTTAGTACAGGCAAGGATAGACATCAGATGGCTTTAGACACCTTGTGACTGCCTGCCTAACAAGGAAGGAACGGAGCCACTGTGCGGCTAAGCTGAGCCCACCAGGCAGTTGTATGTTAGTTGAGTCCTCAGACTCCAAACTGAGTGGAAATTTTCTGCAACACTTCAGGCATGGTTAGGGTACCTTAGTTTCAGCAAGTTTTGCATTAGTAACAATGCAGAAAAATAAATAAATTAAAAAAAAATATGATAGGTGCTGCAAAAGAAAATCCTCTTCATCTTTCGGATGGAAAGTCAATGACTGTGTGGAATTTCCTCTGTAAAGCTGTGGGGCCTTACACCACTTCAATGCCTCTGCTGTCTGGCATAACGGGAGAGTTGCTCGTGTCCAGAGATGGATGTGCCGTGACTATTTGCTGCTCTGCTGCAGGCTGATATTAAACTGGAGCCTGCTGTGATAAGAGAAACAGGAGAGGTGTGAGGGAATGCAGCAATCCCTGCTCAACCCCCACCCTGACAAGCCCACCTGCAGGGTATTTCCTGGGGGTAAAATCCACCTGGGACTCAGAGCAGCAGCACTGCCCTTACCAGTCTTCCTTCCCAGCAAAGCCAGTATGATGGTGTGCTCCCTCCTCACCCTTCTTTCCTCCCACCTTCCTCCCTCAGCCTGGCATAGGAAGACAGCGAGCAACACTCCCAGCTAAATCAGATTAACGATCACAAAACTGACTCAGACCGGGAGGCTGAAAGAAATGACAGCAGACGTCTGGCTCAACAACTGAGGGCCACTTGAGCACGTGCCTAAAAACAAAGTACGGCAGCGAGTCAATCATCTTACCACCAAAATAGAGCAGCACAGGCACCTCTTAAGCTCTCCTGCACAGCAGCAGGCTGCAGGACGAGCTCTCCTCTTGAGCAGGGATGCCTCGAGGTCACACCTGCACAGAGATCCTTTCTACCTTGAGATCAAGACACCTTGCTGATATGGATCCTTAGTAAGCGACTAACAGCTCGGTTTGAGCTTGGTTAGCTTCACTACGGTTGAATCTTTGTGCACACAGGATCCCTTAGACGCAAACTCTTGAACGCGACTGGGACTAGGAGTGGATTCAGCTGTGCTGAGGATCCTTACCAATGTGGTTTGAAGAAGTCAGACGGCAATGGGGTCTGCTCTGATCCTCATGACACAGTAGGAGAGTGAACTGTAGGCCCTCTACGTGGAAAATAACCAAGTGTACCCAGCCATCTCCAGTCGTGTTATATCACCCTTATATACTGTAGCACAGCATATCTACATTACATCAATAAACACATTCCTACTTCCCCCTTAGAGCGTGGATTGTAGCTGTATCCATCTGTTACAAATCTGTGAAGTCTGCAAGACAGTAACTAGGGACACCAACTATTATAAAGAAGAGTCCTGGAGTGAACTCCAGTCCCAAACTCTTATATGAATGGGCTCATAACAACTGTTATAACTGAGCAAGAAGAGATCATTAGGGGCCATCGAAGGACAAAAGGGAGAAAAGGTATTATCTGCAAGACGCCAAGCTCGGAAGTTACATACGAAGCAAGGAAGAACGTAAGTTAACGGAACAGGGAGCAGAAACTAAAGTGTTTTACATATATATATATATATATACATACTTTAATAACCAACTGAAATGTATTTTGCTTGGGTCGTGTCAGGCACTCAGAACTATGCCACACACTGTGCACAGGGTGGGTATGGAAATGCATCATATTGCACAGCTACAAACCTGGGAATCTATACTCTTATTGAGGAATCAGAATCACCACACAACTGAAGCCCAGAATCAGCGCAGTCAAATAATCTAGAATCAGGAAACAATCACAGAATCTGAAATGACAGAACTTACAAACACAGGAGTTAACATCCTCACAGAATCCTCAGACTTTAGAATCCTAGACTCTAATAACCTCGTAGTAACCCTACAGTATTGAATCGCCACACACTGTTTCCTCACTCCCACAGAGGGAAGCCTCCTATGGAGCACACTCACAATTGATGGTATCAGTCAGCATCACCCAGCACTCCTTATGGGACAGGTTATCTAGAATATCCAAGCACTGCCAGTTACAAGGGCTCGTTGGTTCTTCCTCAAAAGATGGATTCTGAATACCATGTTTCATTCTGATTTGGATACAGGAAGGGAACTGAGGTCTAGAATCTTTATGAAAGGAACCTAACACCACGGTGCCCTTCACAAAACCTCTTCCCTTTGCCACAACACAGGGGAATGAGGAATGTGAACCTTCATCCTGGTTTTCCACTACCCCTCAGGTCAGTCCCTGGGCACATTTGGGACCCACCTGGAGACACCAGGACCCTCACTGTGCCCCGGGCATTTTGGTGCCACAAGCCCACTAGCACCCAGGGTGTATCTCTAGTATCCCATAGGAGGTGATAGCCCAGGCAGGATGCAGTGTGATAGACCCGCGTGGCTCCATCGTGTATCACGTGTGCTTCTCTCTGTTCCTGGCTGAAGTTCTCAGAGGGGCACACAGAGGTAGCAGCAGGCTGAGGACGTGGCCAAGGGGCACTCAGGGCGACAGGATGTAGCCACAGCTTGGGGACAGCGGCCAGGTGCTGGGGACATTCATACAGCAGGAAAAGACACAACCACAGCCTGGGGACGCGAGGGGCAACAAAAGGGACCTCGCTCTGACCACTGGGAGCACGGTGCCACGGGTGAACACACTGCCTCCCACCTAGTGAAAGTCACGTCCTTGCTGCAGCTGCGTCTCCAAAGGGCTTTACTCAGTGCCACAACCCTCCGATCCCCTGAACAGGCAAAAACCACAGAATTCCGGACCAAGCAATTGTCAGGAGCTTCCATTCGGTGACAGTGTTGCTGTGAGGCCAAGGTCCCCACAGGCCAGGTGACACAGGAACACTGCTGAGATACGGAGCCATCAGTAGCAGTGCTGCTGATGGCAGCATCAACTCAAGGTGACACTGCGCCGGAAAGGCAGTGACAATAAGAATGCCATCAGGGACAGCCACAACCCTGAAGTCCACCGGACACAGTGCTGGAGGTTACTGACAGTAACACCGCGACAATGAAGCCGGAGCTCCCCACGGCGGCCAGCACCGCCCCACCGGGGTTCTCACTCTCACAGCACCCCACAGATGTCAGGCAGCAGGCGGCAGGCGGCGACGGTGGCGACGGTGGCAGCCACAGCACGCAGATCACGGCGCACCAGGCACAGGCAGTGTGCGGTAGCAGCTGCCCCAGCTTGAGCTTGGCCCAGGGGCCCCCCAAGGCCTTCCAGCAGCCGCGCAGCCCCACTGAAACTGCGTCCCAGCGCCTCAGCCATCGCACCCCGCAGCCGCCCCTCTCCCGCCCCCAGCCGCTGCTGCAGCAGTGAGGTGCCCCCCCGGGACACGCCCGGCAGCGGCACTCGGGCCACGCTGTCCTCTTCCTCCTCCTCCTCCTCCTCCTCCTCGGTCTCCGACGCCTCCCCGGGAACCTTCAGCCCCACCGCACGGGTCCCGACCGCGTTCCCCCCCGGCTCCGGCTCCGAGTCGCTCTCCGAGGCCTCGCCCAGCACCAGCGTGGGGGAAAGAGGGGCAGCCATGGTCTGCAAGAGGAGAACGAGAGGGAGAAGAGGAAGACCCCCGGCCCCTTCTCCCGACTCTCGGGGGAACGCCCCGCATAAAGAACAGCCCCGCGCCCCCTCGGCCTCACGAGACCCCCCGCTTCCCCGCCCCATTCCCAGCCCCGCGCGGACCCCAAACGCGTCCAGGCACCCGCAGCTCCAGGGGAACGCCTCGCAGCCCCTTCCCAGCCCTACGGGACCCCCCGCGCCCCGCAACGCGCCACCGGCCCCGCAACGACTCACCTGCCCTCGGCCCCGCGCCGCCGCGGCCCCAGGTCACGTGACGCTCACCCCCTCCGCCGCGCGTCGCGTCGAGTGACGTCACGCCGCCACGCGCCCGTTGCCCGGGCGCCCGTTGCCCGGGCTTGCCCTCGCCACGACTGCGCACGCGCAGAGCAGGCGGCCGGCGTGCGCGCCGCCGTCCGATCGCCCCTCCTGCCGAGCTTTAAGTGACAGCCGGGACAGCCAATCGGCTCTGCAGGGCGGGAACGCGGCTCTCCCGGAAGAAGGGCGACAGCGAAAGCCAATAAGATGGCCGAACGGGGAAGGGCTGGCCAATAGGAGGGCTGGAGGCCGTGCCGGGGGAGGGGCGTGCGGGAGGCCGTGCCGGGCCGCAGCCTGGGCCTGCTGTGCGTCGGTCTGTCCGGCGGTGCCGCCCGGCGTGCGCTGCTGCTCCGGGCCGCGCGTGCCGGGGAAACGTCTCTTCCTTCTGTGGAAGCCGCCGAGCGCCTCGGCCTGCACTCTGTCATAAATACGCGGCGATGAGCGGCTCGGTGCGCACAGGGCGGCCAATCCGCTGCTGGGACGGCACTGCCGCTGTCAGACCGCGTCCGAAGTCGCGGTCCCTCCGGCTGTGAGCTCCCTCCGAGGACGAGCAGGCCGCCATCAGGTCTCCGCAGCGCCTTCTCCGGGCCGCACGAGCCCGACGATCTTGACTTGCGGAATCAAACTCTATAATCCACTTTAACCCAGTGTGTTTCTCAAGAGCTGTGTGTATGTATGTCAAGGTTCCAGCCTGGTACAGCCTAGAACTGAGACTGATGGGCTGGAGGCACCCACAGACCCACACACCAGGGAAGGGGCTTACTCATTCAGCACCTCAGCTTTCTCTTCATCTGTTGGAACCAGCTCTCCTTTTAAATTTACCAAGAAGGTACACCCATTTTGGCCTGTCTCTTCTGGCCAATGTGCCTGTAGAATGTCTTTTTATTGTTTTTCACATCCCTCGCCAGGTTCAGTTCTGCCTGCGCCTTGGCTTTCCTGATCCCATGCCTGCAACTCCAGACGGCATCCCTGTATTATTCCTAGGTGACACAGCCTTGTTTCCAGAGCTTGTACGCCCCTTTCTTGGCCCTCAGTTCACTCATCGGGTCCTTGCTGAGACATGGCGGTTTCCTACGTCATCTGCCCACCGTCTTATTCAGAGAGATAGAGACCTCTTGTGCTTTCAGGAGGGTACCTTTGAAGAGTAGCCAGCTCTCCTCAACATCCTTGTCGTTAAGGACAGCACCCCAGGGGATCTTGGCCAACAATCCATTGAGTAGCTTGAAGTTTGCTCTTCTGAAGTTCAGGGTCCTGGCCCCATTCTTTGCCAGGCCCACAGCCCTCGAGATCACAAACTCGACCAGGGCATGGTCACTGCAGCCCAGGCTGCCTCCAACCTTGACGCCTTTGATGATCTCCTCAGCGTTGGTGAGCAGCAGGTCCAGCAACGCTTCATCTCTGGACAGTCTGTCCACTACCTGGACCAGAAAGTTATCATCAATGGATTCCATGAGCCTTCTGGAGCTCTTGCAGCTCGCCGTGTGGTCTTTCCAACAGATGCCAGATGGTTGAAGTCCCCCATTAGGACGAGAGCCCGTGAGCATGACGCCTCCCACATCTGGAGCAAGAAAGCCTCGTCAACAGCCTCCCCTCGATCAGGTGGCCTGTAGTATACCCCTAACACCAGGTGACCTTTATTAATCTCATCTCTAATTCTAACCCACAGGCTCTCAATCTGTTCCTGACGGTTGAGATCACACTGATCACACTGATTACCTGGATGAACCTCAGCAATTTTCACATTCCCAGTAGCACTAAAAGAACAGAAGATTTGAAAGTGTAAAAGCATTGCCTACTTGAAAAAATAAACATCATTGACATAGAATCATCATAGTCACCAAAGTTGGAAAAGGCCTCCAAGATCATCCAGTCCAACAATCAGTTCATCACCAATATTTCCCACTAAAACATGTTCCTCAGTATAATGCCTAAACATCTCGTGAACACCTCCAGGAATGATGGCCAATCACCTTTCTGGGCAGCCCATTCCAGTGCCTGACCATTCTCTCAGAGAAGAAATGTTTCCTAATATATTTCCAACAACTTAGCCTAGATGCCAGTAATAAAAGGTAAATAAACATACTAGAGGCAGAAAATTTGCAGTATTGACGTTTTACCTTTTATGCCATGCTTTTCACATGAAAAAAATCCATTTGCATTGAGCTTACTATATAGTCTGCTTACCTTTCACACTTAGGTAGCAACTTACTATTAGAAATCAAAATGTTCTTCATGAGGCAAAAGAGTCATTGGTATGCCACTTGCATTTGTTTCTGTCAAGATCTGCATAGGTTACATGCTCTAAGGCTGCTGAGTTTCCTTAGCCTCATGTGACTGCTGGGAGCTGTGCAGCTGACACCCTTTGTAAGCTTAGAAAATTCCTCCTATTCATCAGTATACCTTTCATCCTCCTGCATCTCCTTGTTTTTGCCTTCACGGAGAAAGACAGATCTCCATCATTAACTCATTATTATAAACTCAGAGGAAGCTCCTTGCTATTGGATTGAGATTTCTACTCTCTCTTGCTCCAGAATCACAGCAAAGCGGGGTCTCTTTTACATCTACAGTAAGATCAGGAATTTCTTGCCTGAGCAGAACACTCAATCTCCCTTAAGCACTGGAAAACATATGTACCGCCCAGCTGTTAGTAGCCTGGTCTGTAACACTCATCAGAGGTCTTACAAGAATATTTGTGAATGACATCTGAGAACAGCTCAGCTTTTCGCGCAGCACCCACCACAATTAATTTGAGCACTGCACACTGCTGCACTGTCCTGTCTACGTCTAATGTGTGTGTCATCTCATTTAACTAAGTTTAAGTCACAGACGTCTGTGTGTATAGTAAAGGTTTGGCCCTGTCGACGGTTTACAGGCTGGTTTGTCCCAGTTCCATGACTGGTGGAGGGGAGGGATTCCGCAAAATCTGTGCCTCCAGAAAAGGGAAACAGGACTGTGGGAATACAAGAAGGAATTTACAGAGCAGCAGCTATGGAGCAAGATAATGACTTCACAGAGCAGCAGCTGCGAAGCAGGATAAACAGCATAAGAACCAAGGACACCTCTAGGAAAAGAATGAATGGATCGTGGCTTTGAAGGGGGTTTAGGGCTCTTATTGCAGTAGATTTCCTCCAAATAGCATGTGTGTTTTTTGAACATCCTTGTCTGTCTGCTATAAAAGTACAGCTTTTCAGGCAAAAAAGGGAAGCGTGATTTAAACGCTGGCGGAAGTCATAACTTCAGCCATCTTTGCTGACAACACCTTCCAAGCCAAGCCGTTGTATGATTCTGCATGTCTATGATGCAAGCAGCAGCCCCACGCAGCCCCGGTGCAGCGCATCACAAGAGCAGCAGCCTGCGGGGAGCCGCCACCCGGAATCACAGAGCGGTGAGGTCACAATGCCCCGTCCTATGGCTGTGCTGAGCTGTGCCATGAGCTCACAAGGCCTGGCCTCAGGCTTGGCTCTGTGCGACACTCACTGTGGCTGCAGCGGTGGTGTTGGAAGCATGGTGCGAGTGTGGGGGGCCATGGACCCCATGGGCCCTGCCCGCCTTGTCCTCTTCCTCCTCTTGGTGGCCATGAGTTTCCAGGAGAGCTGTGCTGCTCCGTGGCGAGCACCAGGAGCAGGTGGGTGGGTAGAGCTGGGACCCAAACTGAGCAGCGCTGGCAGCAAGAAGTCGGGCTGTGTCCCCACGGCCCTGTACTACACTTCCCTGGGGCCTGCCTTCCACGGGGGTGTTGTTGGCTAGGGGGTGATGGGCGGCACTGCGGGAGCCGGGCAAGAGCCCGTGGCTGCGCTGCTCCCCAGGGCCGGCTCCAGCCATGCCGGGCTGTGGCTCTGCTCATTGCTGGCTGGAGCACAGCCTTTATCCTGGGAGATGCCCGGGGAGAGTTGAGAAGAGGCGTGCTGGGCGTGCACGAGCATTTCTGCTTCAGGCTCATGGCACTCCCCAGAGATGAATCCCAGTTTCCAAGCCAGAGCCCCAGTCCACAGCCCAGGGGAAGAGACAGGTGTGCTTTCCTCCAGTGCCTCAGTGTGACCTTCCTGTACATCAGAGGCCTCCCAGGAAGAAAGCCCTGGGGGGCTGCATCTTCTTCCCCGTCATCTGCGAGAGATGTGGCACGTGGCCTGGAGAGAGCACTGCATACGCTGCCAGGTGCCAGCCTACGGCTCATCCCGTCCACCCCGCAGCTTTGGAAATCATGACCTGAGTTATTCATCCAGTTACTGAGGGAGAAGGAGATCACACCATGGAGCTGGAACTTCTCACATCTGTTCTTGATTCTAGATGATGAGCTTGGTGCTCCCTTTCCGGATGATCCTTTGGATCCGAACTTCATGCCTGTGCCTGGGGGACAACCCAGGGGTAAGTTGTGAGCGTCTGTTTCCTTGGAGGCTGAACCGTTCCTGCTCTCACGGTTCACCTGGGTGCAATTTGACTGAAGATCCTCTCCGGGTCTTCCAAGCCTGTTTGTGCCTGGAAGGGCTTCCACAGATGAGCCATGAGTACTATGTCTCTCGGAGAGCTGCCACGTTTCAGTGGGAAGCATACCGCTGCCCCTCTGCAGCCGAGGGAGCACAGACCTTTTTTAAGTACTGGAATAGGCTTCCCAGAAAGGTGGTTAAATCGCCATCCCTGGATGTGTTTAAAAGCCATTTGGATGTGGTGCTCAGGGCTATGAGTTAGCAGAGCGTTGTTAGAGTTAGGGTTCTATGGTTAGGCTGCGGTTGGACTTGATGATCTTCAAGGTCATTTCCAACCTGGGTCATTCGATGATTCGGGCTGTGGCCTCTCAAGGGGCCAAATGGTCTTCCATGAGGTCCCTGAGAATTGTTTCCCACGGCCTGGAGAAAGTATTTGGAAAGCTGTGGAATGCCAGCCAGCAGGTCACCTGGCCTCTGTGCAGCTTTGGAATTTCCCCCCCCCCCCGCCCCGTGTCATCACCTGAGCCACTTCCAGCACTGCAGCTCACTAAGGAAACGAGAGATGGGCACACGCAATGGGAACATTTCTCCTCTATGCGTGATGACAGCTGTGTCTGCAGGCAGTGGCTTACCAAAGCCTAGGTTTACCCCGCTCCGTGCGGTTGAGTTTAGAGCAGGGGTGAACTCCAGGAGGGCGTTCCTCTGGGCAGCTCCGCACAGCATTCGTTAAGTACGATGGTGAGGCCCCTGGAGGCAGCCAGGAACTGTTTCCGAGGCGCTCCCGTGCGGAAGGGAGAGAACAGTGTTGTGAAGGAATCCCTGGCTTTAACTGCATCCTGCGTCCTTCTGGCCGAAAGGATGCTCAGTAGCAGTTGCTCTGTCCTGCATTTGTTTGCAGATGTGACCAGAGGAGGCGATCCAGGTTATCCTCTGATTTCCAGAACGGAGACTCTGTCGGATGGCGCAGGTAGGTCATAGCTTTGAAATTCTTCAGAGAGCTTTTGCTGCCCGTTTCAGTGCCATCTCATGGCACGATCCCCTGTACGCTCTGCTACTCAGTGATGCTGTAGTGTGTGACTGAAACTTTTTGTGGGTCTTTGGTTGCAGAAGTGCCCCCAGTGTGGGCCTTGCCAGGTCATCCGTTTCCTCCTGCGCTGGAGCCCAGCTGGAATCCCAGCAGTGAGTAGTTTGTCTTCACTGACTTGGCTGAGTTCAAGACTTCATGCACAAGATATTTAACTTCATACGTTCTGTTAAGGTCGGGAAAGAGAAGAGGATGAAGCCAAAAGAGGAAAACACTCCCAGGGCTCATCCCGGCTCCTGAAGCAGCTGCTGAAGGAAATGAAGAAGGCAGAGCGTGGTGGGTATACTTCAGTCTGTTCACTGTGGGACCTGGGAAGCTGAGGTCTGACGTACGTGTGTGGGCAGGCTGTAGCCTGCACAGCAGGAAGGGATGGCTCAGAGCCGTGCTGCAGCCGTGTTCCATGTAACACCTTGCAGGTGCTGTCAAGCACCAGAGCTGGTCTGCACCCAGCCAAGAGCCAGAGGCAGCTGCTCCCCCAGCACAACCATTACTTGTCAGAGCTGCTTTGTGCACGTGACATCCCAATCCTACTGCCCTGCTTTCTTTCTAAAGGAACGGACCAAGAAACTGAGCAGGGTGCACGGCAGGAAGGCGGATATCCCACTCTGCCGGTCCCGGACAGAGGAGCGCAGGCAGCAGCAACAACTGGCATGCCAGGTAATTTCTGTCCCGTGATCATACGGTGTCACTAACCAGAGTCACTGCGTGCCTGCAGGCTCTTGCTGCCAGCTCTTGCACACCAGGTCAGCAGCCAGAGCTGAGCGTGTGAGCACAGAGCAGATGTCAAAGAAGCCAGGGCTGGCTCTCTGAAAATGGCTGGCCTTAGTGGGGTGTGGAGAGTTGTTCCAGCTTGCAGACCTCTGTGACACTGCTCAGCTCCCACCGCTCCCGGATCCCAGAGTTGTGAGCGAAGCCACCTGAGGGTGATGAGCAGGGTCCTGCGTGGTAGGAGCCTGCAGGAGTGTTTCTCCCCTGGGCTGGCTCTGGCTGTGCCCTGTGCTGGCTGAAGCCTGACCTTCAGCCTGGGGGGCGTCCCACAGGAGAGCTCAGGACACGCACGCCGGGGAAAGCGTGAGGGATTCTGCTCTGTAGCTCTCCCCACAGACCAAGCCCAGACCCCAGGGTACAGCCCCAGCTCTCGGCCCAGAGGAGGACACGGGTAGTGCCTGTGCAGCCTCTCCCTACCCAGCGAGAGGTGGAAGCAATCCTTCTTGTCCTCCGGTGCTTCGGCACCAGAGACGGAGGCACCCACTGACAAAAAAGACCTCTGGGGTCCGTGAAGCACACTGAGAGATCATCTGTAGCGCAGCTGAAGGTAATGTGGGACATTGTCTCGTTTCTTCCAGGGATGAATGCAGGCGAAAGCACAAAGGCTGGTGCTCACAGACCTGGGCGGAAGCGCCACGTTCCGGTGATGGTCTCAGCGGTGCTGCTGCCTGTGCTGGTGCTGGCCGTTGGTGCTGTGATATGGCTGTGCAGAAACTACCTGTGAGTTGGCCTTTCCCCAGAACACCTGATTGCTGCATTTGGCAATGGAGCATTTGTGGTGCCAGGATCCTGGGCGGCCAAATCGGCTGCTGGCAGTACACTGCCAGGACTCAGGTTGCAAAGTCTTTCAAGTTTCCCCTTATTTCCTGTCAGTGAGTAGTGCTTTCTGAAACTCATTCTCACAGAGTGCGCAAGAGGGAAAAGAGAGCAGCAGAAGAAGAAGCTCCTCCTGATAGCAACGAGGAGATGGTTCCAACTGGAGATGAGAGCTGGGAAAGGCAACAAGACTCTTGCCCAATTGAACAAGAATCTCAGCAATAGTTCCAGTCCGTTCCATTCTGCCACTGGAGAGGCCAGAAGTCTTCCAAGTTTTATTTTATACTTAAAACAAACAATCCAACAACCGTCCCACCCTTCCCTTCCTCCCTCCCTCCCCCCCCCCCCAAAAAAAAAACAACACAAAAAAACCAAAAAAGAACAAAAACCCAACAAAAAACAACCCACCCTCAATAAAACAAAAAACCCCCCAAAAATTAGAATCTCAACGCTGTTCTTTTTGTTGGGTACACTGAGGTGACGCTTCTTCTAGCTGAGACTTTGCAATGAGTTTGTGTCACGCAGTTCTCTCTAGAGCTCACTCGGTGACAGCGGGAACAAACCCGGGCAGAGTAGGAACCAAAACCTCCTCTCTCTAACAGCGCGGTGCGGCCGAGAGGGGAAGGGAAGGGAGATTGCGAATGGGTCTAGGAGGGAAACTATGAAAAGAATGAACAGCAGTTTAATGAGCCCAATGACACTAAGCAACAACGAGAGAGTTCCAACAAGGAGAAAAACGAGTCCAAATCGCACCGGCGGGCTGTGGGAGGCGGGAAGTTCCAACCACGCTGCCGGGCAAAACTGTCCCCTCCCCGACCTCCCCTCCGGTGCCGCTTCCCCCCATGCCCATTTCAGGCAGTCCACAGGAAAGGAAAAGAAAGAAAGAAAAAAAAAACTTGTGTCCTTAACTCCCATTATCCCACATGATGTTCTGATGTGGAATAGCAAGACGAACCAAATTACAAAGCCACAACAGTTTGGAAGCAGATTTGAACTGGCAGAAGTTGGCAGTGTCTGCATTCCATTCTAGTTCCCTTGCTGCTCAGAGTTACGGTGCCATGCATCCATTCCCCAGCTCTGGCTGTCTCCCGAACCAGGAGAACAGCCTTTCCAAATTGTGGGAACAGCCTTTTCACAGACCTGGAGTGGGTCCACGCTGAAGGACAAGATGCTTGCGCACACATAAGCTGAAGAACAGAATGCTGAGTCCACGGAAACTCGCTGCCCATCAACAATAAGAAAGAAGGAAGGACTCCTGTTGTAGAAGATGGGAGAGTGAAACAGATGCCTCAGCTCAACACAACACCAGTACGAGCTGGTTTGGACTACCCACATTAAAAGGCTGGAAGTTCACAGCGAGGTCGACTACCAGCCTTCATCCAGCGACCACCGGAGACACCCACCCCATTTTTAGGACGCGTGTTCAAGAGGGTGGGACAGTATGTTAATAATTTCTCAGAATTTGAGCCCATTTCTGTGGAACGTAATGAACATGTAAATGTTATGCCTGTAAATATGTACCCAGGGCTTTTCTCCGAGTGTGAGAAAGGAGGAGATATCCCCCTTGATCTGGCGCCATGATGAGCATAGCTGCTTTATAACCTTACGTGGGTTACAGAGTTTGATTCTGCACGTCACTCCCTTCACTATTAAGAGGACAAAGAACTTCTGGCACAGAAGGATGCCCACCTGCAAGGCCCAAATGTCGTGCTTCTTCTTTCCTCGCTCTCCATCATATTTGAGAAGCTGTGGCTGTCAGGTGAGGTCCCAGATGACTGGAGGAAGGGTCACGTCACTCCCGTATACAAGAAGGGGAGCAGGGAGGACCCGGGGAACTACAGGCCGGTGAGTCTCACCTCCGTGCCTGGGAAGATCATGGAACAGATCCTCCTGGACAACATGCTCGATCACATAAAGAATGAGAATGTGATCCGAGACAGCCAGCACGGCTTCACCAGGGGAAGGTCGTGCTTAACTAATCTTGTGGCCTTCTATGCTGGAGTGACGGCGATGGTGGATGAAGGGAAGGCGACCGATGTCATTTACCTGGTCCCCCACCACATCCTCATCTCCAAATTGGAGGGAAGTGGATTTGATGGGTGGACAACTCGATGGATAAGCAATTGGTTGAAAGGCCGCAGACGGAGGGTGGTGGTCAACGGCTCTATGTCCAGGTGGAGGCCGGTAACGAGCGGTGTCCCCCAAGGGTCTGTCTTGGGACGGGTGCTCTTTAACATCTTTATTAATGACATCGATGAGGGAATTGAGTGCGCTCTCAGCAAGTTTGCTGACGGCACCAAGCTGAGAGGTGCGGTTGATACGGTGGAAGGAAGGGATGCCGTCCAGAGGGACCTCGACAGGCTGGAAAGCTGGGCTCAGGTGAACCTAATGAGGTTCAACACAGCTAAGTGCAAGGTTTTGCACTTGGGCCGGAAGAACCCCAGGCACCTGTGCGGGCTGGGAGGAGTGGTCCTTGAGAGCAGCTGGGCAGAGAAGGACCTGGGGGTCCTGATGGACGAGAGACTCAACATGAGCCAGCAGTGCGCTCTGGCGGCTCGGAAGGCAAATGGGATCCTGGGCTCCATCAGGAGAGGGGTGGTCAGCAGGGATAGGGAGGTGATTGTCTCTCTCTACTCGGCTCTTGTGAGGCCCCATCTGGAGTACTGTGTCCAGGTGTGGAGCCCTCAGTACAAGAAAGACAGAGAGATTTTGGAGAGGGTCCAGAGGAGGGCCACGAAGATGATCAGGGGGCTGGAGCACCTCCCCTATGAGGACAGGCTGAGGGAGTTAGGCTTGTTCAGCCTGGAGAAGAGAAGGCTGCGGGGTGACCTCATTGCAGCCTTTCAATACCTGAAGGGTACCTCCACCCAGGAGGGGAGTAAACTCTTTGAAAAGGCTGACAATAGCAGGACTAGGGGAAACGGATCCAAGTTGAAGGAGGGAAGATTTAGGTTGAATGTTAGGGGGAAGTTCTTTACTAGGAGAGTGGTTAGGCCCTGGAACAGGCTGCCCAGGGAGGCTGTGGATGCCCCGTCCTTGGAGGTGTTCAAGGCCAGGTTGGACGGGGCCCTGGGCAACCTGATCTAGTAAAGGTGTATGTTTGGTGGCCCTGCCAGGCAGGGGGGTAGGAACTCCATGATCCTTGAGGTCCCTTCCAACCCGGGTCATTCTGTGATTCTATGATTCTGTGATTCTGTGTTGGGCCCATGTGGAAGGAAGGCTTGCCGTGTGGATTTCTCGTCACCTACAGCCCGCAGTGCCTGCGTCAGCTGTGGCGGTGCAGCTCCCACCCCCCACATCCTCCCCCTTCTCTCAGGCCTCTCGGCGCACCGCTTCTCCTCAGACAAGAAGTGGAGGGATGCTCTTCCCTTGCCCCTGCTCGCTTCTGGGTAGCAGTGAATGGGAAGACGAGGGGATGCCCTCGTTGCATCTGACTCCTTGGTGGCGCCCCATCGCCCAGGAACAGCCTCTCCCGACAGGAAGGGCTGAGATCGTCGGGCTCGTGCGGCCCGGAGAAGGCGCTGCGGAGACCTGATGGCGGCCTGCTCGTCCTCGGAGGGAGCTCACAGCCGGAGGGACCGCGACTTCGGACGCGGTCTGACAGCGGCAGTGCCGTCCCAGCAGCGGATTGGCCGCCCTGTGCGCACCGAGCCGCTCATCGCCGCGTATTTATGACAGAGTGCAGGCCGAGGCGCTCGGCGGCTTCCACAGAAGGAAGAGACGTTTCCCCGGCACGCGCGGCCCGGAGCAGCAGCGCACGCCGGGCGGCACCGCCGGACAGACCGACGCACAGCAGGCCCAGGCTGCGGCCCGGCACGGCCTCCCGCACGCCCCTCCCCCGGCACGGCCTCCAGCCCTCCTATTGGCCAGCCCTTCCCCGTTCGGCCATCTTATTGGCTTTCGCTGTCGCCCTTCTTCCGGGAGAGCCGCGTTCCCGCCCTGCAGAGCCGATTGGCTGTCCCGGCTGTCACTTAAAGCTCGGCAGGAGGGGCGATCGGACGGCGGCGCGCACGCCGGCCGCCTGCTCTGCGCGTGCGCAGTCGTGGCGAGGGCAAGCCCGGGCAACGGGCGCCCGTTCATTTCTGTAAGGCAGGATATGCAGTAACTGCTACTGACCAGGATCCAAGGACTATAAGCACAAACATCATCTCTGAAATCTCTAGTTCACCTATTTCAAGCCGGGGACTGGATCCTGCCTTACAGTCTCCTTGTTTCACAAAACTGCAGCTGTCAGTAAACCAGGAACTTCTGCATCTTCTAAGGGTTTGGTCCTTCAGGTCCGACTGACCATCTGAAATGTGCAGCTTCAGTTGTTTCAAAGCAGTCATGTAGTCCTGGTTCTGCAGGAGTTCCGCTAAGGAAAGATACTGGCTTGACAATATTAGTTACAATTATTTCTACAACATTCTGCTCTATCAGGACGGGCCTGGTATTTCAGGGATCTTTGGGGTGAGAGCCAATGTTCCCCTTTTGCCTCCAATACAGTAAACACTGTATGAGATATTAAAACTGGGATTCTTTGGCCCAATGTAGATTTACAGGCTGCTTGAATATTGAGCACCAGTGCAGCCACCGCCCTCAGGCACCCTGGCCATCCCTTACTCACTTCATCAAGCTGTCTGGAGCTTAACGATCAGTCCATAGCTGTGTATCCACAGTCAGCACCATCCTGTCATTCCTGGGAATGTATGGAGTTCCCTGGCAGTCTGTGGCTCAGGGGTTTGGCAGATGGCTTCTTTCCTGGCAGTCCTTAAGGTTCAAAGTCCAGCTGTAATCCCATATCCCAAATATGTCACTTGCTGTTGAGTTAGTTGTGCTTTCTGTAAACCAAGAAACTCAGCAAACTCACAGTCCATTGCACAGTTCTCTTTTGTTGCTGTGGCATCCACGTGCTGCAGTAAAGTTCCACCCTGGGATGGAGGATCCCAGGTCTCAGGCTCACGAGTTGACCGTCATAAAGCTGTTCTCGCAACCCTGGGTAACACTGTTCAGGTTAACCAAGACTCTTCTCCCCATATTAGGGCTTTTGTATTCAAAGGCAAATAACCTTAGGCTTCCTTTGGCCAAACCAGGCAGAAGAGACATGCTTCAAATCCAGAAGGTAAATTCCACCTATTCATTCCTTAACTTGGTTAATAAAGTGCATGGATTTGTCACCACTGAGTGTATCCATTCAACAATTCTATTACTTGCCCTCAAGTCTCATACCAAACTATAGCACTTGCTATCAAAATTGGAATCCAGACTCCAAAAAGTTATCTATTATTTCTTTTATCCTTCTACAGTTACATATCCTCATAGGGCACCGCTTTACCCTGACTGGGCAAGCTCTTGCATTTAACTTCTGTTTAGGGCTTCATTTTTGGTGCTGATGCCCACACCCCTAAGTGCATCATATTTGGGATTGCTGTAACTCCTGGGGGTACAACATTGTTTTGCCCAGTTTGTGTTAAAGCCAGAGTTACAGTTTTTAATCAGTCAATATCATTGCACCCTTAGCTCCAGTTTTATTAAATTTCTTGCCAGAGTAGCCTGGCAGGTACAAGAATTTCTGTATTCCTACTTGTTTTCTTAGCTTATATTTAATTGATCCAAAATAAATAAATAAATAAATAAAAAATCCTTTTCTTGTTGGGCAGTAGCTTCTACTACTGTTACAAAACCTTCTATGAGTAGTAAGAAGCACCCATATCCACCAGAAAATAAAGCTCTTTATCCTGCTTCCCTAGATGCAATTTCCCATTGCAGATTGCACACTGCTTTCCTTCCAGTGGGGTCGAGCCCTCCCTGGGCTCTTCAAGCCCCCACCCCATCACCTCTCCCTGAGGGGATCTCTGGGTCCTACAGCCCTATTCTAGCACCATAACAGTAACAGCTGTTCTTATTCCCAATTCCCTTACTACCTGTTTGTCAGTCAGTTTGCGTTTGGTTTGTTTTCATATCGTTCACCTCTCTTCAGTCCTGACATCCCTGCTATACCTTGCCAGTCCTTGCTTTCTTCAGCCTGTGTCTGTCCCAAACTTTCTCACTTTCCAAACTCTCATCATTACATAAACTACTAACATCCTATCTCACTTTCACCTCCTTCTCTCCAGAGGTGTCCAGTGCTAATACCGGGATTTCAGGTTTCCTAGATCTCTGCACATGAAGGCTCTTTTCACTTCCATTGCCCCGTACTCTCCACCTCCCCCTTCGTTGTTTACAGCAGCAGTTTCTGTCCCCGGCTCTCTCTCACTCCAAGAGTTCTTGCGGGGGGTGGGGAAGTTCGAGGGGGGGGGAATGAGGGGAAACAGTGCAGGGGGATTCCTCTCATACCAAACTCACTTTCTCTTTAACCCTTTTTCCTTTGTACACTATTCCACTATTTGTAGTGGAATATATATATGTATATATATATGTAATACATATAATACATATATATATGTAAGCTATACCTGGCTCCTGGCTGTGCAGGAGGACCTTGGTTCCAGTCCCTTGGGTCCATGGGTCCCAGCGCAGCCACCCCACGTGGCACACCCGTTGTCTTGCAGGAGAAGCAGCTCATTGCCCAGCTGGAGGAGCAGCTGAAGGCTGAGACAGAGGAGATCCAGGTAGTGCGGAGGGGCGAGGGGAGCAGGGCTGCCCACCCCATGTTGTGGACCTGGAGGAGAGCTGCAGCAGACGCTCACGCTTTTGTCTGCCAGGTGCTGCGCCGGGAGGAACAGCGCCTGCGAGAGGAGCGGGAGGAGCTGGAGCTGGAGGGTGCCTGGTGAGTGGGACGGGGCCCTGCACCCCACGCCTGCACACGGGGCTCTCTGCTGCAGTGGGACTGCAGCGCTGCTGGGGTCGGGGCTCGGGTTCTCTTCGCTGCCTGGCGTGGCAGAGCAGCCCCGTCCCAGCCCTGGGGTGGGCACACACTGCTGGGGAGCCACCGCGGTGGCAGAGGCCGGCAGCCTCCAACCAAGCCTTGTTGCCCACAGGCAGCAGCATCGGATGGAGCTGGAGGCAGAGCGCGTGCCTGGGGCTGTGCTGCCGGAGCTGGTGGAGGCACAGCTGGTCAGGTACAGAACGCACGGCACCCTCACCCCATGCAACGGGGATCTCTCCGCACACAGGGCTCCCTGCAGCACTGGCGCTGTGCTGCTGCGCTGCTGGGCTCCCAAGTCCTGCATGAACTCCAGCTGCGCAGCAGGTCCTGACCACCATCCCTGCCCCATCTTCACCTACAGGAGAAGAAGGAGCGGGCGAGGAGATGTGGGCTCTCCTTCTGGATGCAGTGAGTATCCCTTTGTTGCCCTGTGCCCCGCTACCAGCAGCCGTGCTCCTGGCAGTGGGCTGATGGCCTGGACCCCTCTGCAGCCAGCGGGGCTCCCAAACAGCCCCTGTGGCACCGTGTGGGGCTGTGCTGCCATGGGGTAGGGACGCCTCATTCCCGGCCCTCTTTTGCCCCACAGGACCATCTGCCTCATCTTCGTCTGCCTCCAGCTGCTGCTCATTGCCGTGCTGGGCTCTGCCCTATTTTACGCCCGGCACTATGACCAGGAGCTGCTCTATCGGCTCCTGCTGCGGGTGCTGCCCCAGCCAATGTACGCTTACGTGGTGTACTTTGCAAGCAGGACCCTGCGTGTGGTCTGTGATGGGCTGCTGCCCATCTGACCACCCAGCTCAATAACCCCTCCCAGCTCAGGGCTACGCAGTGGGGCAGGGGACAGGGCTCTGTCCCCATGGAAGGAGCCTCTCCTGTGATCCTGCCCCCAGGGGCTCACAGGCACAGCAGTGGGGCAGTGTTGGCAGGCGGCTGAGTGCCACCACGTTGGACTTGTTGGAAATCAGTCTGCACTGTCATCGGGAGTCGCTGTCAGCTGAAGAACAAACCTCCGACGGCCCATCAGACTGAAGATCCGCACCTGACAGCAGGACGTGGCTGGATCTACCAGCGCTGAACCGCCTCGCTTTGCTGCCTGTCTGTCCCTCTTTCCCCGTTTTCTGTCTTTTCTCTTGGTCTTCTTTCATTCTTTAACTCCTCAAAGCAGCCATGGCCTACAATAACGGCCTCTAACACTTCTTCATCATAATTGGCCCATTAGCCAATGTTACCCCCAATTGGTTGTTAGTTGTTAAGAAAGCTCTCAATAAATGCCCTTATATTATTCCTCTCAGTTTGGATGACTCCATGCGGTCTCACTGCGGCCTTCAAATACTTGAAGGGAGCGTATAAACAGGAGGGGAAACGGCTGTTTGCGAGGGTGGGCAGTGATAGGACAAAGGGGGATGGTTTTAAACTGAGTCAGGGGAGGTTTAGGTTGGATCTTAGGAGGAAGTTTTTCACGCCACGGGTGGTGACGTGCTGGAACAGGTTGCCCAAGGAGGCTGTGGATGCCCCATCCCTGCAGGCATTCAAGGCCAGGCTGGATGCGGCTCTGGGCAGCCTGGTCTGGGGGATGGCGATCCAGCATATGGCCCCCCTCTTTAAACCAGATGATCATTGTGGTCTTTTTCAAACCAGTCCATTCTATGATACTAGGGTATGATTCTATGACTGCTGCCAGCCTTTCAGGCCGTGATTTTAGGCCCTCGGGTTGGTGCTGCCCTGCTTGATTGGGGCTTCAGGCCCCGTGGCCGGTGCTGACCCTTCAGGTTGGACCTGTAAGGCCTGGCAGGTGGGCTGTATCACACTCCCATGAACTCCCACAAACTCCAGTGGCGGAAGGAACGACCACATGACTGGAAACATCTCCCGTGCCCAATGCCACTGCTTGAAATACTATCTGGGACCTGGAAAAGCAAATCCTGCGGCAACACGGCACCCCAGATAGAACGGAGTCAGACAACGGGGCTCGTTTCCAAAACAATCTCATAACCACCTGGGCCAAAGAGTGCGGCATCGAGTGCATATATCACATCATGCACAGCCTCTGGGAAAATCAAACAGTGCAGTGCTGTTAACAACTACAACGAGGGCAATGGGCGCTGAGACAGACAGACATTGGGACGCACGTGTAGCAAAGGCCACCTGGGTAGCCAGTGCTCAGGGATCTGAGCATCAAGCTGGTCCTGCCCAATCAAACCTCCTGCACACAGCACAAGTACAATGGAAACGTGGCACCCACTGACACTCATCGACCCTTGCTGAGCATCTCTGGAGACCAAGCAGTAGCTGTGAGCACAGTGAGGTGGGGAGTGGCACGTTCCATCATAGCGAAGGTGACAGCGGGTCACTCCCGCTGGCGCAGGTTGTTCTGAGCTGGTGACAGTGCAAAGCTGATGGTGGTGGCCGTGTCACCGTGTCCTCTCCCAGGCTGTACGTATACCTGGGACTGCCCCGACCCAGGCCCAACACCCTGCACTTCACCTTACTGAACCTCATTAGGTTCGCATCCTCCCAGGCGACGATTCTGAGCAACTCTGTGAAGAAATGAAAGAACCTTGAAAGCAACAAGGGGTGTTTTGGGCTGGATATTAGGAAAAACTTCTCCAAAAGAGTGGCTGGGCACTGGGACGGGCGGCCCAGGGAGGGACTGGAGTCAGCATCCCTGGAGGTGTTCAGGGAACGTTTAGATGTGGTTCTGAGGGACGTGGCTTAGTGGGAAATGGTGGTGGCAGGTGAACAGCTGGACTGGATGACCTTGGAGGTCTTTTCCAACCTTGGTGGTTGTGTGATCCCGTGTGTTTTGGTGCTGAGGACTTTGCCTCTCTATTTCTAAGCAGAAGCACGAGGCTCCTTGCTGTCTGCTCCTTGTTGCAAGGTGACAGCTCCTCAGAGCGCACTCCACCAGGCTGCCCCTCTGCTGCCATCTGCTGCACGGCGGCACAGTGTGAAGCCCCAAGGCCGCTCCTGCCTTGAGATCTCTGGCTCCGGTTCTGGCCGGGCCGGTCCAAAGCAGCTGCTCTCGCTGAGTGAGCGCTGAGTGCTGGAAGTTCAGCGCTCGGGTGCTCAGGGCAGCTCCTCCACAGGCCATGTTTCCAGGCCTCTGGCCTTCTCCTTCTTGCTTCTGAAATGTTCCCAGTAACTGCCCGTTGTTCCTGGAGCAATGCTCAGCACTGCACTGCTCAGAAGAGGCACATGTTGCAGCCCCGAGCCAGGACCCTTGGCTGTGACACAGCCTTTCCCACACACAGCTCGCCGGCTGAGCTGCGGCTCTCCTGAGGGCTGAGGAGGGGACAGCCGTGTGAAGTGGGGGCTCCAGGCAGCCCCATCCCACCCCTCCCGGTGCCACGTTCACCGCTGGGTACGGCCTGCCTGGCAGGAGCACAGCCATGCCCTCTTAAGATGGCTGCCTGAGGGCCTGACCGGGGTGGGAGTCGGGGAGCAGACTTTGGCTTCTCTTTGGCTTCCAAAGCCAGGGTCTGGATTTTCAATTGCAACATGGCACCTTAACGATCTGTTTGGACGCAGGACTAGTGTTTACTCAAAGTACAGTTTGGAAGAGAATGCAGATCCTTCTATTAAGTGAGGAGCTGCAATTGTTTCCCTTGGGGCCTGTGTTTCAGGGAGAAAGTGCATCCCTGTGGGGCCGATAGATCTTGTTCAGCGCACCAATGGCCAGAACGCAGCAAAGGACCGATTTCTGCAAGGCCTTGATTGTATTTTACTCCATCTCTTTCCACGCAGTCCAACAGCCGATGGGTTTCTGTACAAAGAAGGCAGACTCTTCTCCAAACACAGGGCAGTTCTGTGCCCAGATGCAAACCCCGGGGGTGCCTTCAGGTCAGAGCACTGAAGGGAGGCAGCCGTTTCTCTGCCTCTCTTTGTCCCTTCCCAAGTTGATTAGCTGCAGTGTTTTGCTCCTCAGCTATACCCGAGTCTCCCAAAAAGCCCTTCTCTTCCCACCCGGGATCTCATGGAGCTGCAGGTTGGAAGGGAACAGTCTCATCTCCAGCCCAGGCCCAGCCTCACGCACAGCTACGCCTTTCAAATGCTGCCTTGACTTGAGACCCGAGGCTCCAAGAAATGCAGGCACCCTGTCTGTCAGAGCCAAGGGGTCTCGGAAGGAGGAGTCCCCATTGTCCCTCTACCTCTGCTTTTCTTCAGGGAGGCGACACTCTCTCGCTCCTACTATCAGAGTGAGAGGGAGGTTCTTTTAATATACGTGTACCCGACGGAGAGATTGAGACACAAGGAGTTAAATGTTAGCCCGTCCAGTCTATTGCAAATCAAGTTGTTTAGGGAGATGTGGAAGGGAAGACGGGCAATAGAAAAAGTTGGAAATAAAAGCAAGCAGTCTTTGTAGGAAACAAGAGAGAGATGGTCGCTACCATGGGAGTCCAGATGTTGATCTTCAGTAGTGATGGGTCATCAGGTGTTGTTAAGTCAAAGCCAATGGCGACTGTCCCAACTTATTTGTAAGTCCAACAGAGGTGGAGTTAGCTCTCTTTAGAGTGGCAGCCTCTGGTTTGGGGATCTCAGCAGAAAGGGAGGTGCCCACCTGCATCCTGCTTTTCACAGGGGACGATGGTACTGTTTCCCCAGTTCTTCTATACAAAGCTGGAGTGAGGTTTTGGTCACAGGCCAGCACTGTCTTCCAAAGGCAAACAGCTCCAAAGAAATGCATTAAAGGAGATATTTACAGCAGAAAATGGTTTGGGGTTTTTTTTGTTTTGTTTTGTTTTGTGTGTGTGTGTGTGTGTTTGTCTGTGTGTGTGTGTGTAGAAAATGTCCTATTTTGGGGATAAGTAGTGCTATTTAAGGGAGGAATTTTATTTTGGGGCTAAAAATTGATATTTTGCTCTATTGATAACGTGCATTTCAGAATGGCTCACAGCAGTAAAGGAAGGCAAGAGAACACTGGGCTCTTCTGGCTATTTCCAGAACTGGGGCTGAGACAGGAGAGCGTGCTCAGCCTTGGGTGGTCGGTTGTATCCAGCCATAGCAACCACAGCTGAAAGCATCGTTCCATCTTCACTAGGCACTCCTCTGCCTGTCCCTTTTTGTCTCTGTTTTTGGGAATGCAGGGATTTCTCTTAGCGGCCCACAGACAGTGCCAGGATAAGCAAGTATAAATTATCCCAGTTCTTTACCCTCCTCAAGAGCAGGTGGCTGCACTCTGAGGACAGGGGGAGGCAGGGACAAGGGTCAGGAGAAGGTCATTTATATTGTGTTATCTTGCATTCCGATATCATAGTAAGCAAGAAAGACTGCTGCTTGCTCCCTACAGCCCAGCTCCCACCTCCCTACCCCTTTTCCCTTTTCCCTTCACATTTTAGGGGCCCGAGGGGCCCACGGGCCTACTGCCCTCCTGTCAATGTCATGGATCGATCTAGAGAACTGCGTGACACTGCAAGAACGGGACTTCAGTGTTTCTGCAGCAGGGCTGGCAGAGCCTGGATTTCTGCTGTAGGTAAACTGAGCTGAGCTCTGGACTGAACCTTGTGCCTGGCAAAGTGAGCACAGCCTGCAGACACGCAGGCAGATCTTCTCCCTGCAGGCTGAGCATGTCAGAGGCAGGTCATGGCTGGGACAGCTTGTGCTTTACAGCATCAGAGGGGAGGTGGGGAAGGGGACTGTATAGCCCGGGTTTGTTCCCGCTGTCACCGAGTGAGCTCTAGAGAGAACTGCGTGACACAAACTCATTGCAAAGTCTCAGCTAGAAGAAGCGTCACCTCAGTGTACCCAAGAAAAAGAACAGCGTTGAGATTCTAATTTTTGGGGGTTTTTTTGTTTTATTGAGGGTGGGTTGTTTTTTGTTGGGTTTTTGTTCTTTTTTGGTTTTTTTGTGTTGTTTTTTTTTTGGGGGGGGGGGGAGGGAGGGAGGAAGGGAAGGGTGGGACGGTTGTTGGATTGTTTGTTTTAAGTATAAAATAAAACTTGGAAGACTTCTGGCCTCTCCAGTGGCAGAATGGAACGGACTGGAACTATTGCTGAGATTCTTGTTCAATTGGGCAAGAGTCTTGTTGCCTTTCCCAGCTCTCATCTCCAGTTGGAACCATCTCCTCGTTGCTATCAGGAGGAGCTTCTTCTTCTGCTGCTCTCTTTTCCCTCTTGCGCACTCTGTGAGAATGAGTTTCAGAAAGCACTACTCACTGACAGGAAATAAGGGGAAACTTGAAAGACTTTGCAACCTGAGTCCTGGCAGTGTACTGCCAGCAGCCGATTTGGCCGCCCAGGATCCTGGCACCACAAATGCTCCATTGCCAAATGCAGCAATCAGGTGTTCTGGGGAAAGGCCAACTCACAGGTAGTTTCTGCACAGCCATATCACAGCACCAACGGCCAGCACCAGCACAGGCAGCAGCACCGCTGAGACCATCACCGGAACGTGGCGCTTCCGCCCAGGTCTGTGAGCACCAGCCTTTGTGCTTTCGCCTGCATTCATCCCTGGAAGAAACGAGACAATGTCCCACATTACCTTCAGCTGCGCTACAGATGATCTCTCAGTGTGCTTCACGGACCCCAGAGGTCTTTTTTGTCAGTGGGTGCCTCCGTCTCTGGTGCCGAAGCACCGGAGGACAAGAAGGATTGCTTCCACCTCTCGCTGGGTAGGGAGAGGCTGCACAGGCACTACCCGTGTCCTCCTCTGGGCCGAGAGCTGGGGCTGTACCCTGGGGTCTGGGCTTGGTCTGTGGGGAGAGCTACAGAGCAGAATCCCTCACGCTTTCCCCGGCGTGCGTGTCCTGAGCTCTCCTGTGGGACGCCCCCCAGGCTGAAGGTCAGGCTTCAGCCAGCACAGGGCACAGCCAGAGCCAGCCCAGGGGAGAAACACTCCTGCAGGCTCCTACCACGCAGGACCCTGCTCATCACCCTCAGGTGGCTTCGCTCACAACTCTGGGATCCGGGAGCGGTGGGAGCTGAGCAGTGTCACAGAGGTCTGCAAGCTGGAACAACTCTCCACACCCCACTAAGGCCAGCCATTTTCAGAGAGCCAGCCCTGGCTTCTTTGACATCTGCTCTGTGCTCACACGCTCAGCTCTGGCTGCTGACCTGGTGTGCAAGAGCTGGCAGCAAGAGCCTGCAGGCACGCAGTGACTCTGGTTAGTGACACCGTATGATCACGGGACAGAAATTACCTGGCATGCCAGTTGTTGCTGCTGCCTGCGCTCCTCTGTCCGGGACCGGCAGAGTGGGATATCCGCCTTCCTGCCGTGAACCCTGCTCAGTTTCTTGGTCCGTTCCTTTAGAAAGAAAGCAGGGCAGTAGGATTGGGATGTCACGTGCACAAAGCAGCTCTGACAAGTAATGGTTGTGCTGGGGGAGCAGCTGCCTCTGGCTCTTGGCTGGGTGCAGACCAGCTCTGGTGCTTGACAGCACCTGCAAGGTGTTACATGGAACACGGCTGCAGCACGGCTCTGAGCCATCCCTTCCTGCTGTGCAGGCTACAGCCTGCCCACACACGTACGTCAGACCTCAGCTTCCCAGGTCCCACAGTGAACAGACTGAAGTATACCCACCACGCTCTGCCTTCTTCATTTCCTTCAGCAGCTGCTTCAGGAGCCGGGATGAGCCCTGGGAGTGTTTTCCTCTTTTGGCTTCATCCTCTTCTCTTTCCCGACCTTAACAGAACGTATGAAGTTAAATATCTTGTGCATGAAGTCTTGAACTCAGCCAAGTCAGTGAAGACAAACTACTCACTGCTGGGATTCCAGCTGGGCTCCAGCGCAGGAGGAAACGGATGACCGGGCAAGGCCCACACTGGGGGCACTTCTGCAACCAAAGACCCACAAAAAGTTTCAGTCACACACTACAGCATCACTGAGTAGCAGAGCGTACAGGGGATCGTGCCATGAGATGGCACTGAAACGGGCAGCAAAAGCTCTCTGAAGAATTTCAAAGCTATGACCTACCTGCGCCATCCGACAGAGTCTCCGTTCTGGAAAAGAGGATAACCTGGATCGCCTCCTCTGGTCACATCTGCAAACAAACGCAGGACAGAGCAACTGCTACTGAGCATCCTTTCGGCCAGAAGGACGCAGGATGCAGTTAAAGCCAGGGATTCCTTCACAACACTGTTCTCTCCCTTCCGCACGGGAACGCCTCGGAAACAGTTCCTGGCTGCCTCCAGGGGCCTCACCATCGTACTTAACGAATGCTGTGCGGAGCTGCCCAGAGGAACGCCCTCCTGGAGTTCACCCCTGCTCTAAACTCAACCGCACGGAGCGGGGTAAACCTAGGCTTTGGTAAGCCACTGCCTGCAGACACAGCTGTCATCATGCATAGAGGAGAAATGTTCCCATTGCGTGTGCCCATCTCTCGTTTCCTTAGTGAGCTGCAGTGCTGGAAGTGGCTCAGGTGATGACACGGGGCGGGGGGGGGGGGGAAATTCCAAAGCTGCACAGAGGCCAGGTGACCTGCTGGCTGGCATTCCACAGCTTTCCAAATACTTTCTCCAGGCCGTGGGAAACAATTCTCAGGGACCTCATGGAAGACCATTTGGCCCCTTGAGAGGCCACAGCCCGAATCATCGAATGACCCAGGTTGGAAATGACCTTGAAGATCATCAAGTCCAACCGCAGCCTAACCATAGAACCCTAACTCTAACAACGCTCTGCTAACTCATAGCCCTGAGCACCACATCCAAATGGCTCTTAAACACATCCAGGGATGGCGATTTAACCACCTTTCTGGGAAGCCTATTCCAGTACTTAAAAAAGGTCTGTGCTCCCTCGGCTGCAGAGGGGCAGCGGTATGCTTCCCACTGAAACGTGGCAGCTCTCCGAGAGACATAGTACTCATGGCTCATCTGTGGAAGCCCTTCCAGGCACAAACAGGCTTGGAAGACCCGGAGAGGATCTTCAGTCAAATTGCACCCAGGTGAACCGTGAGAGCAGGAACGGTTCAGCCTCCAAGGAAACAGACGCTCACAACTTACCCCTGGGTTGTCCCCCAGGCACAGGCATGAAGTTCGGATCCAAAGGATCATCCGGAAAGGGAGCACCAAGCTCATCATCTAGAATCAAGAACAGATGTGAGAAGTTCCAGCTCCATGGTGTGATCTCCTTCTCCCTCAGTAACTGGATGAATAACTCAGGTCATGATTTCCAAAGCTGCGGGGTGGACGGGATGAGCCGTAGGCTGGCACCTGGCAGCGTATGCAGTGCTCTCTCCAGGCCACGTGCCACATCTCTCGCAGATGACGGGGAAGAAGATGCAGCCCCCCAGGGCTTTCTTCCTGGGAGGCCTCTGATGTACAGGAAGGTCACACTGAGGCACTGGAGGAAAGCACACCTGTCTCTTCCCCTGGGCTGTGGACTGGGGCTCTGGCTTGGAAACTGGGATTCATCTCTGGGGAGTGCCATGAGCCTGAAGCAGAAATGCTCGTGCACGCCCAGCACGCCTCTTCTCAACTCTCCCCGGGCATCTCCCAGGATAAAGGCTGTGCTCCAGCCAGCAATGAGCAGAGCCACAGCCCGGCATGGCTGGAGCCGGCCCTGGGGAGCAGCGCAGCCACGGGCTCTTGCCCGGCTCCCGCAGTGCCACCCATCACCCCCTAGCCAACAACACCCCCGTGGAAGGCAGGCCCCAGGGAAGTGTAGTACAGGGCCGTGGGGACACAGCCCGACTTCTTGCTGCCAGCGCTGCTCAGTTTGGGTCCCAGCTCTACCCACCCACCTGCTCCCGGTGCTCGCCACGGAGCAGCACAGCTCTCCTGGAAACTCATGGCCACCAAGAGGAGGAAGAGGACAAGGCGGGCAGGGCCCATGGGGTCCATGGCCCCCCACACTCGCACCATGCTTCCAACACCACCGCTGCAGCCACAGTGAGTGTCGCACAGAGCCAAGCCTGCGGCCAGGCCTTGTGAGCTCATGGCACAGCTCAGCACAGCCATAGGACGGGGCATTGTGACCTCACCGCTCTGTGATTCCGGGTGGCGGCTCCCCGCAGGCTGCTGCTCTTGTGATGCGCTGCACCGGGGCTGCGTGGGGCTGCTGCTTGCATCATAGACATGCAGAATCATACAACGGCTTGGCTTGGAAGGTGTTGTCAGCAAAGATGGCTGAAGTTATGACTTCTGCCAGCGTTTAAATCACACTTCCCTTTTTTACCTGAAAAGCTGTACTTTTATAGCAGACAGACGAGGATGTTCAAAAAACACACATGCTATTTGGAGGAAATCTACTGCAATAAGAGCCCTAAACCCCCTTCAAAGCCACGATCCATTCATTCTTTTCCTAGAGGTGTCCTTGGTTCTTATGCTGTTTATCCTGCTTCGCAGCTGCTGCTCTGTGAAGTCATTATCTTGCTCCATAGCTGCTGCTCTGTAAATTCCTTCTTGTATTCCCACAGTCCTGTTTCCCTTTTCTGGAGGCACAGATTTTGCGGAATCCCTCCCCTCCACCAGTCACGGAACTGGGACAAACCAGCCTGTAAACCGTCGACAGGGCCAAACCTTTACTATACACACAGACGTCTGTGACTTAAACTTAGTTAAATGAGATGACACACACATTAGACGTAGACAGGACAGTGCAGCAGTGTGCAGTGCTCAAATTAATTGTGGTGGGTGCTGCGCGAAAAGCTGAGCCGTTCTCAGATGTCATTCACAAATATTCTTGTAAGACCTCTGATGAGTGTTACAGACCAGGCTACTAACAGCTGGGCGGTACATATGTTTTCCAGTGCTTAAGGGAGATTGAGTGTTCTGCTCAGGCAAGAAATTCCTGATCTTACTGTAGATGTAAAAGAGACCCCGCTTTGCTGTGATTCTGGAGCAAGAGAGAGTAGAAATCTCAATCCAATAGCAAGGAGCTTCCTCTGAGTTTATAATAATGAGTTAATGATGGAGATCTGTCTTTCTCCGTGAAGGCAAAAACAAGGAGATGCAGGAGGATGAAAGGTATACTGATGAATAGGAGGAATTTTCTAAGCTTACAAAGGGTGTCAGCTGCACAGCTCCCAGCAGTCACATGAGGCTAAGGAAACACAGCAGCCTTAGAGCATGTAACCTATGCAGATCTTGACAGAAACAAATGCAAGTGGCATACCAATGACTCTTTTGCCTCATGAAGAACATTTTGATTTCTAATAGTAAGTTGCTACCTAAGTGTGAAAGGTAAGCAGACTATATAGTAAGCTCAATGCAAATGGATTTTTTTCATGTGAAAAGCATGGCATAAAAGGTAAAACGTCAATACTGCAAATTTTCTGCCTCTAGTATGTTTATTTACCTTTTATTACTGGCATCTAGGCTAAGTTGTTGGAAATATATTAGGAAACATTTCTTCTCTGAGAGAATGGTCAGGCACTGGAATGGGCTGCCCAGGTGATTAGGCATTATACTGAGGAACATGTTTTAGTGGGAAATATTGGTGATGAACTGATTGTTGGACTGGATGATCTTGGAGGCCTTTTCCAACTTTGGTGACTATGATGATTCTATGTCAATGATGTTTATTTTTTCAAGTAGGCAATGCTTTTACACTTTCAAATCTTCTGTTCTTTTAGTGCTACTGGGAATGTGAAAATTGCTGAGGTTCATCCAGGTAATCAGTGTGATCAGTGTGATCTCAACCGTCAGGAACAGATTGAGAGCCTGTGGAATTAGTAGAATTAGAGATGAGATTAATAAAGGTCACCTGGTGTTAGGGGTATACTACAGGCCACCTGATCGAGGGGAGGCTGTTGACGAGGCTTTCTTGCTCCAGATGCGGGAGGCGTCATGCTCACGGGCTCTCGTCCTAATGGGGGACTTCAACCATCTGGCATCTGTTGGAAAGACCACACGGCGAGCTGCAAGAGCTCCAGAAGGCTCATGGAATCCATTGATGATAACTTTCTGGTCCAGGTAGTGGACAGACTGTCCAGAGATGAAGCGTTGCTGGACCTGCTGCTCACCAACGCTGAGGAGATCATCAAAGGCATCAAGGTTGGAGGCAGCCTGGGCTGCAGTGACCATGCCCTGGTCGAGTTTGTGATCTCGAGGGCTGTGGGCCTGGCAAAGAATGGGGCCAGGACCCTGAACTTCAGAAGAGCAAACTTCAAGCTACTCAATGGATTGTTGGCCAAGATCCCCTGGGGTGCTGTCCTTAACGACAAGGATGTTGAGGAGAGCTGGCTACTCTTCAAAGGTACCCTCCTGAAAGCACAAGAGGTCTCTATCTCTCTGAATAAGACGGTGGGCAGATGACGTAGGAAACCGCCATGTCTCAGCAAGGACCCGATGAGTGAACTGAGGGCCAAGAAAGGGGCGTACAAGCTTTGGAAACAAGGCTGTGTCACCTAGGAATAATACAGGGATGCCGTCTGAAGTTGCAGGCATGGGATCAGGAAAGCCAAGGCGCAGGCAGAACTGAACCTGGCGAGGGATGTGAAAAACAATAAAAAGACATTCTACAGGCACATTGGCCAGAAGAGACAGGCCAAAATGGGTGTACCTTCTTGGTAAATTTAAAAGGAGAGCTGGTTTCAACAGATGAAGAGAAAGCTGAGGTGCTGAATGAGTAAGCCCCTTCCCTGGTGTGTGGGTCTGTGGGTGCCTCCAGCCCATCAGTCTCAGTTCTAGGCTGTACCAGGCTGGAACCTTGACATACATACACACAGCTCTTGAGAAACACACTGGGTTAAAGTGATCGGACAACTCAAGAAATTACAGCCAAGTGACTTGCTTTCTAATCTTTAGGGTTTGCTACATGGTAGTCAGAGTAATGAAATAATTGCAATAGCCAAATGCAACTGCAATAATTTAGATCCCTATGGGGAGGAAGCCATCAGTACGGGTTTGATGCAAGTTCACACTGGACTCCACACAGCTCAGAAAACACCACATCCTGGGACATGCACTGTTCCCAGCAGTGACTAACTCTGTGCACACAGAGAGCAAATGAGAAGAAAGACATAATCGCTTTTGTTGCAGCAGAAGAGACTGAAGAGGGTTTAAGAGAATACTTCACATTACAGTATGTAGAAGCTTTCGCTCTTGTAGCAACTCATCAAACCCTGATGTCATAGCTCTGCTGCAGAACTCTGCAGATACATCCTTACTTCATGGCTGAGTCAAACTCTCCTGCAGATACCTCTATCAAAACTTTCTTTGCTCACAAGCATTGTTACCTGACAGAGTTACACAGGGCAAGTGTATGCTCAGTTGTAGCTCTGCAGTGTGACCTCATGCACAAGCACATCCATGTGCTAAGTACCTCACACAGTAAAGATAACTGTGTGTAGTTTACTGTTGTAAACAGTTGTTAATGCTTTTTCCAAATGCTCTCTATTTGTAGTGCTATTAAAAAATCACTATCCTTGTTAAGACAATTATAATGCTCACATACCCCTAGCTTCTCAGTCACGACCTTGTATAGCAGGCAGGAAATTCTAAGAGATTCTGGAGACCTCTGCCTCAGAAACACAGGTTTGATCCCATGCAAATGTTAGTTTCAGCATGGTAAGAGAGGAAAGCCAAAAGCCTTTATCTGCAGCACCTTCAGAACAGTATAACCTAGACAATAGAAGGAGCAAAATCACAGTGATTTTAGTGCTGTATGTACTGTTTTCCCACAAAGAATATCTTAATAAAGATCTTCAGGAAGGATCCTCTAGACAATATGCTGTGTATTCAGTGTAGAGGAATGCGAGTATGAACTGAGCTCCACTGACCTCATGACGTGAAATTCCTGGTTTTCCTCTGAAATGTGATAGTGAGGGGAGCTGTGAGCCTCCTTCCAACTCTCAACAGACTGCAGCTGCCAACACAATAAATGAGTTTCCTTGGTTTGATGCCTTCATAGACAAACAAACAAACAAAACAGACAAAGTGTTAAAGGGCAAATATCTACTTCTCTGGCTGCAGGAGGCTCTTTTTAGGCAACACAGCAGTACCCTGTTGGGATAGAGTGAGGAAGCTTGCAGTGACCCCACACTTTAAAAATTCACTTTAAAAATGTTACATGTCAGGATTCTGTTGCCTCCCCAGCTCAGCCCATCTCAGAGAGATGTTCTATATGAATTATAGAATCACCAAGGTTGGAAAAAACCTAAAAGATCATCCAGTCCAACCATTCACTTATTACCAATAGCTCCCACTAAACCACGTCCCTCAACACAACGTCCAGTCTTTCCTTGAACATCCCCATGGTCGGTGACTCCACCACCTCCCTGGGCAGTCCATTCCAGTGCCTGACCACCCTTTCTGAGAAGTCCTATTTCCTAATGTCCAGCCTGAATCTCCCCTGCCGCAGCTTGAAACCATTCCCTCTAGTCCTATCAATAACAACACGAGAGAAGAGGCCGTCCCCCAGCTCACTACAACCTCCCTTCAGGAAGTTATATTGAGCAAGAAGGTCTCCCCTGAGCCATCTCTTCTCCAGGATGAACATTCCCAGCTCCTTCAGCCTAATCTTAATATGAGTTTATATCTTAATCCCCTTCAGCCATATCTTAATAAGAGCTATGATTTTACTTTTCTCTAGGAGGAGGAAGTGTGTATCTAATGAGCAGCAGGATTTCTTGGGATGTGGTGTCTGGTCACAGCTGTTACAGAGGAGATACAGCAACAGGGCATAATTGTGGCTACAGAAAGAATAGCCTGTTGGACCTCTGGCTTCTCAAAACAGGGTAAGAGGCATTGGCCTGGTTCCTAAGCAGAAAGAAAAAAAACAGAAGACGGGTAAGGAACAGCATACTGCTTGGTACTCTTTACAGTCCTGAAAAACAGTTATTTCTCCACCTTTACTGATAAGCACCTCCTGAACAATTTCTACTGCACTTGAACTGGATTTTTCACAGTATTGCACGTAAAGAAATCTTGATTCCAGGGTTTGCCTTTCAAGTTAAATCATCAAAATGTACCTTTTTATTCTAAATGGAAGAGCAACCATTTCCATTTCAATTAAGCGTGGGGCAAGCGTAGAGTTTTTGAGAAATAAACATGATAGGGCTGGATCAGAGGTGCAGATGTCTATGCCAGTACAGCTCTCTGCTTCAAGTGTGAGAAGAATCACAGAATCACAGAATTGTAGGGGTTGGAAGGGACCTCTAGAGATCATCGAGTCCAACCCCCTGCCAAAGCTGCTCCCTACACCACGTCGCACAGGTAGGCGTCCAGGCGGGTCTTGAATATCTCCAGAGAAGGAGACTCCACCACCCCCCTGGGCAGCCTGTTCCAGTGCTCCGTCACCCTCACTGTAAAGAAGTTCATGCACACATTCATGCGGAACTTCCTATGCTGAAGTTTCAGCCCATTTCCCCTAGTCCTGTCCCCACGCACTCCTGAAAACAGACCAGCCTCGCCACTATGGCTCCCACACTTCAGGTATTTATAAACCTGGATCAAGTCCCCTCTCAGCCTTCTTTTCTCATGGCTAAACAGACCCAGTTCCCTAAGTCTCTCCTGATACGGGAGATGCTCCAGGCCCTTCACCATCTTTGTGGCCCTCCGCTGGACTCTTTCCAAGAGATCCCTGTCTTTTTTGTACTGGGGAGCCCAGAACTGGACACAGTATTCCAGATGAGGCCTCACCAGGGCAGAGTAGAGGGGGAGGATCACTATGTGGACTGTGGGACTGGGGAAGAAGGAGTTACCATCTGACCTTGCTCACGTTTCTTCATGAGGAATCCCAGCAAACAAGCACAGATACGTTTCAAATCTAAATTTCAAGTAATCAATGTCCTGTGGCTGATAGATGTAAGAAACTGTTTTTGACAGATGAACAACTGCAGGCAGTTCTTGGAGAAGTGTAAGCCAGCCTGCACCTTTGTCTCAAAGCTTGCTTTCAGACAACTTCAACAGATGGACAAGTACAAGAAATCTTATGTTTGAAGACTTGCAGGCCAGAAGCAACCAGAGATAAGCAGCCTCTAGGGACAAGACGCTGCTATATGGCTGATGAGCAGACTTTCTGCACACATCTTGAGGGAGATAAACACCCAGAGAACCTGCATGCCCACAGGTGCTACACATGACTCTAACCTAAGTCCATGCTGGGAGCTGCTGTCTCCATACCACAAAGATGGATCTTTAAGCTGTCACTTAACCCGTTATTCAATACATGCACCAACTATACTCATCTCCATTCCCACACTGCTCAGGACAACCAAGGACTAATTGAATAGATTCAAAATGGAGCAACATGAGCTTCACACGACCCCTGACCACACGTAGCTTTACTCCACTGCCAAGAACCTCTCAGCTCTTACTCTCTGAGCTGCTGAAGGGTTTGTTTTCAGTGTACAAGGCAAAGACGACTTTCTCCTGGTATAAGAACAGCCCTGAGGAGAAGGATTTGGGGGTGTCAGTTCATGGGAGCAAGACCAGCAGGGTGATGCAGGTGGCTCTGCCCCTCTACTCTGCTCCCGTGAGACCCCATTCGGAGTACTGCATCCAGTTCTGAGGCCTCCAACACAAGGAGGACATGGAGCTGTTGGAGTGGGTCCAAAGGAGGACCACGAGGGCGGTCAGAGGGTTGAGCACCTGCCCTACAGGGACAAGCCCAAAGAGTTGGGGCTCTGCAGCCTGGAGAAGGCTCCAGGGGGACCTTTCAGCAGCCTTCCAGTACCCTGCCGGAAAGCTGGGGAGGTACAGAGCATGTAGCAGAAGTGGATTTAAACTCTCTTTAAAGAGAGCACAGATTAGATAATAGATTAGATATCAGATAGATAGACATTATATATTAAATATTAGATAAATTCGATATTCGAATTTTTTTTTACTGTTACGGTGGTGAGACACTGGAACAGGCTGAGGATGTTCCCCCCTGTGGAAGCATTCAAAGCCAGGCCAAATGGGGCTGTGAGCAACCTGGCCTGCGGGAGGTGTCCCAGCCTGCAGCAGGGCATGGGAACCACAGGATCTTAAAGGCCCCTTCCAGTCCAAACCATTCTGTGACTCTATGATAAGAAATGAGGAATGCCCAGAAAAATGAGCACTGCTGTAGGGTGAGCTGCACAGTGCACTTCTGTGCTTTACAAAAGCTTTTTCAGCTTAAGGCACTGCCTCTTCTATCCCCATGCAAGCAGGACGAGACCAGCAAGAAAGAACGCAGTTCTGATTCTACGCTGACATCGCTGGTTTTGGCCGCCCCTTTTCCTTAGAAGCCCAACTGAGCAGCCCGAGGGCTCTGAGGCTCCGCACCGTCCCGCTGCATCGAGCTGCCGCAACCTCTGAACGTAACGGCAGCCCGCTCAGCAGCACCCAACAGCCGCAACCCGCGGCACCCACGGGGACACGTTCGGGACTCACCAACGCGGCCGCCGCAGCGAGAGCTCCGCGCGGGACGGGGCAGCTCCGCAGCCGTAGCAGCACCGAAGATTCACCAGCAGCTCCTCGGCGAGCGCTTCCATCGGGAGGTGGCGGCATCCGCGGCGTCTGCGAGGGCGGGGCCGGGCCGGGACCGAGCGGGAGAGCCGAAACGCCGTGGCGTGAGAAGCGAATGCGGTCCGGGAACGGCACCCATCGCCGCCGGGGCGCCGCAGACCGGCAGGCGCTGCGACCCGCCGCTACTCGCAGTCCTTCGCGGAGCCGCCCGGAGCCCGCGGCTTCCCGCTCAGCCCCGCCGCTCCGCCTCCTGCCGGCCGCTGCCCGGCCCGGGCCCGGCTGTGGGGACCGCCAACAGTCCGGGCTGCGCTCGGGCGCCCGACGTGGGACGGCGCCGTTGGTTCCGCCGGGCGGTAACAGCTCGTCGCACGCAACAGCCTCAGGCCGCGTCCGCTCCTTTAGAAAACGTCCCGCTCGGACTCCCCCCTCCCGCCCCCACCGCGGTCCGTCCCAACCCGCGGTCACAGCTGCTCGCTACGTCCAAGGCAAGCGGTTGCAGTGCAGCACCAAGCCCAGCAGCCAGTAGGACACGAAGTAGCCCAGGACGCACCGCCCGACGGCGGTCATGGAGCGGTAGCTCAGCAGCAACCTGAGCAGGGGGTGTCCCCCCGCAGGGCCGTTCCTGCAGGAACCGGGCGCTGCATCCAGAGTACATCTCTCGCGGACGCGCACCGCGCTTTGCCCGTCGACCTCTTCCTTCCAGAGCCAGGTCTCGTGTCCTTGGAGCAGGTGGGCGGAGAACCAGTAGAGCACGGGGCTGGAGGAGCCGAGGAACCGGGTCAGCACCTGGAAGCAACGGGCAAGAGAATCGCCGCCAGTCGGGCTCTGGGCAACCCCGAGCGGTCGCTACTCAAGGAGCAACACGGCTGCCTCCATCGCGCTGCTGGCACACGGAGTGGCACAAGGAATGGCACACGGAGTGGCACAAGGAATGGCACACGGAATGGCACGCAGCCCCACCTCGCGGTGCTGGAATTTATTACACGTGGAGCGAAACGCCTCAGCGCCGCGTTTCTCAAGGCGTTTCTGCAGGCGGCAGGGGGCTGCACGGAATGTGGGAAAACGCTGCGACCGCCGTGCAGTCCGTCACTGTCCCAGCCGGGAACTCTGACAGCAGGTGCCAGGGAGGATCTGAATCTCAGTTATTCCTTCCCCATAACCCCCAACACACAGCGCCACTAAAAAGCACCCAGAAGCACTTTCAAGGGGCCAGGACAGGTTCTGGATCCCCACCACCCCTAACGCCACCCAACATCATGGGACGTGCCTTCATCTGCACCCTCTGGCAAACACCACTTAACAAGCTGACATGAGAACACCTCAGTCCCAGCCGTCTCACCACAGTCAGCGCCTCACAGCCTCTCTGGGAACTCTCCAGCAGAGATGAGGCTGTGGAAAGCTACCGTGGAAGCAGCACCAGGAGAGGCAAAGCCTTGTGTTTGCACAGCCCCGTGCCGGCCCTGCAGCTGTCACAACCTCAGGCTGTGACCATCACCGAACCACCTCAGCCACCACCCTGCATTCCCTGTAACAAATCACTTCTGGGTGCTGCCACGAACATCTTACCTGAACATGCATGCAGAAGAACCCCAGCACCAGCAGGGCTGTAGCATGGACCACGTACACGAAGACAGCGGGGCAGCAAAACCCAGCTCTGGGTTTACCCTGTTTCTTCTTTCTTCTCTCTAGTCCCAGAGTCAGGCAGTGCCGTGGGTTTGCAACAGCGAAGGTCCAGGCAGCCCACGAGCCCAAAAGCGAGACAGGCAAAGCAAGCAAGAAATTTGGTACTTGTCTGAGCTCAAAATACCTCAGAAAGCCCACATTCCAGTAAACATCTTGAATATACGAGTAGGCCACAGGGAATCGGTGGGAGCACCAAGGGAGTTTAACCCCATTGGGGGACACCAGACGATAGCCTTTGTCCAAAGCCAGCTTCTGCAGCGGCTTGGGAACAGCCAGCTCCAGGCCAGGGCCACAGAACCTCACGTAGGCATAATACTGAAATAAAGCAAAAGGCAGACAAATCCCAGCACATGTCAGAAGCATGGAAGACGCCACGCTGAGGAACTGCCTCCATAACAGAGAGAGCTTTCTTACTGAGCCTGAACCCACTTGGAGCTGGAGGACAAAGGATTTACTGTGGAAGTAGAGTAAGAAACCGGCATTCACAAGCCCATTGGCACGTGCACCAGTGGCAAAGGAGAAGAGCAGCGTGCTGAGCCAGCTCTGCCCCTTCTCCAGTTGCCACATGGCGCTGAAGGCCAGGAAGGCGAACATGCTCTCCGAGTAAGCAGCTGCCATGAAGACGTTGGCAGGGCTGATACAAAAGAGAAGGGCAGCGAGGAAGGCTGTCCTGCGGCACCGCAGCACGGCACAGCCCAGCTTGTACAGGGCAGCGGCTGCCAGCACAGAAAAGACAGAATTAAGGAGGACAGCCGACAGCAGCAGGCGGCTCCGCAAACACAGCAGCTGCCACAGAGGCCACAGAGCACCATTGGCCACAGCTCGCAAGCTCAGAGGGTAAAGCGGGAAGAAGGCGCAGTTGTGTTCATACAGGTAACCCCGCTCTGCAATGAAGAGGAAGTGCTCTGCGTCCCAGTGCGCCAGGCCCCCCAGCAGCTGCTCCAGCAGCAGGTCGTACGCTCCAGGCTCAAGCAGACGAGGCGGGGAGAAGGCATCCGCTGCATGATCTGGGATCAGCAGGTCAAACACAGCCTAGAAGGAGGAGGAGAGAGAACTGAACAACAGCAGACATCCTCTTGGATCCTACTGAGAGCACTGGGCTGGAAGAGCATTTCTGGGATTCAAAGAAGGGGACGAGCAGCACAGAAGACAGGCTAATGGGATCATTATAGCAAGGATGGCTATAAAGCTGTGAAAACAGACGCACAGTGTTTTGGGGCATTTATAGCAGAACACAACTGTGACGATATCCAGCATGCATCCCCATGGAATTGGACAGGGAAAGGTGGCTCAGCTCCCTGCTCAGGCACATCTAACTACGTACGCTCACACCAGGTGCCACTACAGGGCTGGTAAGCTGCCTCTGCTACTGAATTTGGTGTTCCCATCCCAGCTGACATACAAGAGAGGAGACAAAACGAGAGAAAAGATATTCCCAGAGAAAACTGATGCAAAAGACAAACAAAAGGGTGTTTTTCTTAAAAAACAAACCCTCCACATAGTACTTTTGGTAGCTTTTTTTTTTTTTGTAGGGAGACTGGGATGAGTCCCTGGCCAGGAATTCAGCACTGACATAGACAAGAGGCCATACCAAACAAACTGGGACTAAAAGATTCACAAGATGATGTTTTGCAGAAAAAGCACACATCTGGACTATTTGCAGTACGCAGCCTTTTGTCTCCACTGATGGTCCCACTCAGCCCCAACTAGCAGTCACAAGGCTGCTGGGTCTACCCCTGCTGCTGGAGATGTGCCTCAGGCTGCTCTGGCTTCAGGAACTACAGCTGGGCTCTGCTGCCTTGGCACGCACAGGCAGCACAGAATGGACCAGTAGCATCCTTCTGCACTTAGAGAAGGACGTCTCAGCAAGTGAGACCTGGGAGGAACGTGCAGCAGGAGATTACTGTTCCTGCTCTGCAGATAAACGGACATTTCAGACTCACAGGCTGCCAAACCCATCACTTGCAACAGCAGCATTAAGAACGATAAGTTATGCAGAAACGTATGTAATTTTATGGCATCCTGCCCCCCCGGATGCAGCTGGTCTCCTGGTCCTCCAAAGGAGAAGGGGATTTCCCAACCACACAGAACCAGCCTGTGGTGCAACAGGCAGTACCAAAGAGAGACATCTTGGAGCACAGAACAACAGATGCTGCAGCACCTGTGGTTCAGGAACAGAAGACTTGCCTGCAGCAGGAGTGTCAGGACTCTGCAGCACACTGCAGTGTGCACAACCACTCGCAAATAAGGATCCTGCCCGCTCACCAGCTCCATCCCAAGCTTGAAAGCTGCTTCGGTCATTGATGCTGGGGAAATTCACCCTCCGGTTTTGGAATCCTGAATTGAGAGCAGAAACACCAAGAGATATTTCTGCATTCAGACATGTTTGCATATTATGCACCTTTATTTGCTACCAGGGAGTTCAGAGGGATGCAAATCTTTACGAGCAAGAAAGTCACACATGAAAGAGATCAAGGAGCCAGGAGATGCGGAGATGTCACAGGAAAAAATTGATACTGTTCCTATTAAAAAAGAAAAACTTCCCTGACTATTCAACCTTGGTTAGGATGCAGAGGAGAGGTTGCAACACATTCTCATCCCATTTCTGACTAGGCCAATGTAAATACCTGCAGCAGAGCTGCACTGGCCTCTTTACTGGCTGTCTCAGCAGGAATACCACTGGCTCCAGCCATGACTCAGCCAAGCAACTACACACACATTCAAGTTCCAATGCATTCAGTGACACTTAAACCTTTTTTTGGACTAGAGACACAACTAAAATATGGAACCTGAGTGTAACATCTGTGTAAGCCCTTCGCCAACAGGCTGTGGTTTGGCCAGGCACTGCCAGGCGCCTTCTGCTCTCGCCTGCTCTCTGCCCAG